>NW_028143328.1:0-130940 GCF_977018435.1 Lepisma saccharinum
AGACACATGGAAAAAACGTACAAAACAAAAGATTGGAGACATCAAGATTTTGGTCGAATTTTTTAAGAATTTTCAAATTTTCAGATGGGAGGTTCCAGATAAGGTCAAAAACTACATACTCAGATCTTCACCAAACTTTGCAGGGATACATTGGATGTCAAGACACGTGGAAAAAACGTACAAAAAAGAGATTGGAGACATCAAGATTTTGGACGAATTTTTTAACAATTTTCAAATTTTCAGAAAGGATGTTCCAGATAAGGTCAAAAACTACATACTCAGATCTTCACCAAACTTTGCAGGGATACATTGGATATCAAGACACGTGGAAAAAACGTACAAAACAAGAGATTGGAGACATCAAGATTTTGGACGAATTTTTTAAGAATTTTCAAATTTTCAGATAGAAGGTTCCAGATAAGGTCAAAAACTACATACTCAGATCTTCACCAAACGTTGCAGGGATACTTTGCATGTCAAGACACGTGGAAAAAACGTACAAAACAAAAGATTGGAGACATCAAGATTTTCGACGAATTTTTTAAGAATTTTCAAATTTTCAGATGGGAGGTTCCAGATAAGGTCAAAAACGACATACTCAGATCTTCACCAAACTTTGCATGGATACATTGGATGTCAAGACACGTGGAAAAAACGTACAAAACAAGAGATTGGAGACATCAAGATTTTGGACGATTTTTTTAAGAATTCTCAAATTTTCAGAAAGGAGGTTCCATATAAGGTCAAAAACTACATACTCAGATCTTCACCAAACTTTGCAGGGATACTTTGGATGTCAAGACACGTGGAAAAAACGTACAAAACAAGAGATTGGGGTCATCAAGATTTTGGACGAATTTTTTAAGAATTTTCAAATTTTCAGATGGGAGGTTCAATATAAGGTCAAAAACTACATACTCAGATCTTCACCAAACTTTGCATGGATACAATGGATGTCAAGACACGTGGAAAAAACATACAAAACATAGGATTCGGAACATCAAGATTTTGGTCGAATTTTTTAAGAATTTTCAAATTTTCAGATAGGAGGTTCCATATAAGGTCAAAAACTACATACTCAGATCTTCACCAAACATTGCAGGAATACATTGGATGTCAAGACACGTGGAAAAAACGTACAAAACAAGAGATTGGGGTCATCAAGATTTTGCACGGATTTTTTAGGAATTTTCAAATTTTCAGATGGGAGGTTCCAGATAAGGTCAAAAACTACATACTCAGATCTTCACCAAACTTTGCAGGGATACATTGGATGTCAAGACACGTGGAAAAAACGTACAAAACAAGAGATTGGAGACATCAAGATTTTGGACGAATTTTTTAAGAATTTTCAAATTTTCAGATAGGAGGTTCCATATAAGGTCAAAAACTACATACTCAGATCTTCACCAAACTTTGCATGGATACATTATGTGTCAAGACACGTGGAAAAAACGTACAAAACAAAAGATTGGAGACATCAAGATTTTGGTCGAATTTTTTAAGAATTTTCAAATTTTCAGATGGGAGGTTCCAGATAAGGTCAAAAACTACATACTCAGATCTTCACCAAACTTTGCAGGGATACATTGGATGTCAAGACACGTGGAAAAAACGTACAAAAAAGAGATTGGAGACATCAAGATTTTGGACGAATTTTTTAACAATTTTCAAATTTTCAGAAAGGATGTTCCAGATAAGGTCAAAAACGACATACTCAGATCTTCACCAAACTTTGCAGGGATACATTGGATATCAAGACACGTGGAAAAAACGTACAAAACAAGAGATTGGAGACATCAAGATTTTGGACGAATTTTTTAAGAATTTTCAAATTTTCAGATAGGAGGTTCCAGATAAGGTCAAAAACTACATACTCAGATCTCCACCAAACTTTGCAGGGATACATTGGATGTCAAGACACGTGGAAAAAACGTACAAAACAAGAGATTGGGGTCATCAAGATTTTGGACGGATTTTTTAGGAATTTTCAAATTTTCAGATGGGAGGTTCCAGATAAGGTCAAAAACTACATACTCAGATCTTCACCAAACATTGCAGGGATACATTGGATGTCAAGACACGTGGAAAAAACGTACAAAACAAGAGATTGGAGACATCAAAATTTTGGACGAATTTTTTAAGAATTTTCAAATTTTCAGATAGGAGGTTCCAGATGAGGTCAAAAACTACATACTCAGATCTTCACCAAACTTTGCAGGAATACTTTGCATGTCAAGACACGTGGAAAAAACGTACAAAACAAGAGATCGGAGACATCAAGATTTTCGACGAATTTTTTAAGAATTTTCAAATTTTCAGATGGGAGGTTCCAGATAAGGTCAAAAACGACATACTCAGATCTTCACCAAACTTTGCATGGATACATTGGATGTCAAGACACGTGGAAAAAACATACAAAACATAGGATTGGTGACATCAAGATTTTGGACGAATTTTTTAAGAATTTTCAAATTTTCAGATAGGAGGTTCCATATAAGGTCAAAAACTACATACTCAGATCTTCACCAAACTTTGCAGGGATACATTGGATGTCAAGACACGTGGAAAAAACGTACAAAACAAGAGATTGGAGACATCAAGATTTTCGACGAATTTTTTAAGAATTTTCAAATTTTCAGAAAGGATGTTCCAGATAAGGTCAAAAACGACATACTCAGATCTTCACCAAACTTTGCAGGGATCCATTGGAGGTCGAGACACGTGGAAAAAACGTACAAAACAAGAGATTGGAGACATCAAGATTTTGGACGAATTTTTGAAGAATTTTCAAATTTTCAGATAGGAGGTTCCAGATAAGGTCTAAAACTACATACTCAGATCTCCACCAAACATTGCAGGAATACATTGGATGTCAAGACACGTGGAAAAAACGTACAAAACAAGAGATTGGAGACATCAAGATTTTCGACGAATTTTTTAAGAATTTTCAAATTTTCAGATAGGAGGTTCCAGATAAGGTCAAAAACTACATACTCAGATCTTCACCAAACGTTGCAGGGATACTTTGCATGTCAAGACACGTGGAAAAAACGTACAAAACAAGAGATTGGAGACATCAAGATTTTCGACGAATTTTTTAAGAATTTTCAAATTTTCAGATGGGAGGTTCCAGATAAGGTCAAAAACGACATACTCAGATCTTCACCAAACTTTGCATGGATACATTGGATGTCAAGACACGTGGAAAAAACGTACAAAACAAGAGATTGGAGACATCAAGATTTTGGACGAATTTTTTAAGAATTCTCAAATTTTCAGAAAGGAGTTTCCATATAAGGTCAAAAACTACATACTCAGATCTTCACCAAACTTTGCATGGATACATTATGTGTCAAGACACATGGAAAAAACGTACAAAACAAAAGATTGGAGACATCAAGATTTTGGTCGAATTTTTTAAGAATTTTCAAATTTTCAGATGGGAGGTTCCAGATAAGGTCAAAAACTACATACTCAGATCTTCACCAAACTTTGCAGGGATACATTGGATGTCAAGACACGTGGAAAAAACGTACAAAAAAGAGATTGGAGACATCAAGATTTTGGACGAATTTTTTAAGAATTCTCAAATTTTCAGAAAGGAGGTTCCATATAAGGTCAAAAACTACATACTCAGATCTTCACCAAACTTTGCATGGATACATTATGTGTCAAGACACATGGAAAAAACGTACAAAACAAAAGATTGGAGACATCAAGATTTTGGTCGAATTTTTTAAGAATTTTCAAATTTTCAGATGGGAGGTTCCAGATAAGGTCAAAAACTACATACTCAGATCTTCACCAAACTTTGCAGGGATACATTGGATGTCAAGACACGTGGAAAAAACGTACAAAAAAGAGATTGGAGACATCAAGATTTTGGACGAATTTTTTAACAATTTTCAAATTTTCAGAAAGGATGTTCCAGATAAGGTCAAAAACTACATACTCAGATCTTCACCAAACTTTGCAGGGATACATTGGATATCAAGACACGTGGAAAAAACGTACAAAACAAGAGATTGGAGACATCAAGATTTTGGACGAATTTTTTAAGAATTTTCAAATTTTCAGATAGGAGGTTCCAGATAAGGTCAAAAACTACATACTCAGATCTTCACCAAACGTTGCAGGGATACTTTGCATGTCAAGACACGTGGAAAAAACGTACAAAACAAAAGATTGGAGACATCAAGATTTTCGACGAATTTTTTAAGAATTTTCAAATTTTCAGATGGGAGGTTCCAGATAAGGTCAAAAACGACATACTCAGATCTTCACCAAACTTTGCATGGATACATTGGATGTCAAGACACGTGGAAAAAACGTACAAAACAAGAGATTGGAGACATCAAGATTTTGGACGATTTTTTTAAGAATTCTCAAATTTTCAGAAAGGAGGTTCCATATAAGGTCAAAAACTACATACTCAGATCTTCACCAAACTTTGCAGGGATACTTTGGATGTCAAGACACGTGGAAAAAACGTACAAAACAAGAGATTGGGGTCATCAAGATTTTGGACGAATTTTTTAAGAATTTTCAAATTTTCAGATGGGAGGTTCAATATAAGGTCAAAAACTACATACTCAGATCTTCACCAAACTTTGCATGGATACAATGGATGTCAAGACACGTGGAAAAAACATACAAAACATAGGATTCGGAACATCAAGATTTTGGTCGAATTTTTTAAGAATTTTCAAATTTTCAGATAGGAGGTTCCATATAAGGTCAAAAACTACATACTCAGATCTTCACCAAACATTGCAGGAATACATTGGATGTCAAGACACGTGGAAAAAACGTACAAAACAAGAGATTGGGGTCATCAAGATTTTGCACGGATTTTTTAGGAATTTTCAAATTTTCAGATGGGAGGTTCCAGATAAGGTCAAAAACTACATACTCAGATCTTCACCAAACTTTGCAGGGATACATTGGATGTCAAGACACGTGGAAAAAACGTACAAAACAAGAGATTGGAGACATCAAGATTTTGGACGAATTTTTTAAGAATTTTCAAATTTTCAGATAGGAGGTTCCATATAAGGTCAAAAACTACATACTCAGATCTTCACCAAACTTTGCATGGATACATTATGTGTCAAGACACGTGGAAAAAACGTACAAAACAAAAGATTGGAGACATCAAGATTTTGGTCGAATTTTTTAAGAATTTTCAAATTTTTAGATGGGAGGTTCCAGATAAGGTCAAAAACTACATACTCAGATCTTCACCAAACTTTGCAGGGATACATTGGATGTCAAGACACGTGGAAAAAACGTACAAAAAAGAGATTGGAGACATCAAGATTTTGGACGAATTTTTTAACAATTTTCAAATTTTCAGAAAGGATGTTCCAGATAAGGTCAAAAACGACATACTCAGATCTTCACCAAACTTTGCAGGGATACATTGGATATCAAGACACGTGGAAAAAACGTACAAAACAAGAGATTGGAGACATCAAGATTTTGGACGAATTTTTTAAGAATTTTCAAATTTTCAGATAGGAGGTTCCAGATAAGGTCAAAAACTACATACTCAGATCTTCACCAAACTTTGCAGGGATACATTGGATGTCAAGACACGTGGAAAAAACGTACAAAACAAGAGATTGGGGTCATCAAGATTTTGGACGGATTTTTTAGGAATTTTCAAATTTTCAGATGGGAGGTTCCAGATAAGGTCAAAAACTACATACTCAGATCTTCACCAAACATTGCAGGGATACATTGGATGTCAAGACACGTGGAAAAAACGTACAAAACAAGAGATTGGAGACATCAAAATTTTGGACGAATTTTTTAAGAATTTTCAAATTTTCAGATAGGAGGTTCCAGATGAGGTCAAAAACTACATACTCAGATCTTCACCAAACTTTGCAGGAATACTTTGCATGTCAAGACACGTGGAAAAAACGTACAAAACAAGAGATCGGAGACATCAAGATTTTCGACGATTTTTTTAAGAATTTTCAAATTTTCAGTTGGGAGGTTCCAGATAAGGTCAAAAACGACATACTCAGATCTTCACCAAACTTTGCATGGATACATTGGATGTCAAGACACGTGGAAAAAACATACAAAACATAGGATTGGTGACATCAAGATTTTGGACGAATTTTTTAAGAATTTTCAAATTTTCAGATAGGAGGTTCCATATAAGGTCAAAAACTACATACTCAGATCTTCACCAAACTTTGCAGGGATACATTGGATGTCAAGACACGTGGAAAAAACGTACAAAACAAGAGATTGGAGACATCAAGATTTTCGACGAATTTTTTAAGAATTTTCAAATTTTCAGAAAGGATGTTCCAGATAAGGTCAAAAACGACATACTCAGATCTTCACCAAACTTTGCAGGGATCCATTGGAGGTCGAGACACGTGGAAAAAACGTACAAAACAAGAGATTGGAGACATCAAGATTTTGGACGAATTTTTGAAGAATTTTCAAATTTTCAGATAGGAGGTTCCAGATAAGGTCTAAAACTACATACTCAGATCTCCACCAAACATTGCAGGAATACATTGGATGTCAAGACACGTGGAAAAAACGTACAAAACAAGAGATTGGAGACATCAAGATTTTCGACGAATTTTTGAAGAATTTTCAAATTTTCAGATAGGAGGTTCCAGATAAGGTCAAAAACTACATACTCAGATCTTCACCAAACGTTGCAGGGATACTTTGCATGTCAAGACACGTGGAAAAAACGTACAAAACAAGAGATTGGAGACATCAAGATTTTCGACGAATTTTTTAAGAATTTTCAAATTTTCAGATGGGAGGTTCCAGATAAGGTCAAAAACGACATACTCAGATCTTCACCAAACTTTGCATGGATACATTGGATGTCAAGACACGTGGAAAAAACGTACAAAACAAGAGATTGGAGACATCAAGATTTTGGACGAATTTTTTAAGAATTCTCAAATTTTCAGAAAGGAGTTTCCATATAAGGTCAAAAACTACATACTCAGATCTTCACCAAACTTTGCATGGATACATTATGTGTCAAGACACATGGAAAAAACGTACAAAACAAAAGATTGGAGACATCAAGATTTTGGTCGAATTTTTTAAGAATTTTCAAATTTTCAGATGGGAGGTTCCAGATAAGGTCAAAAACTACATACTCAGATCTTCACCAAACTTTGCAGGGATACATTGGATGTCAAGACACGTGGAAAAAACGTACAAAAAAGAGATTGGAGACATCAAGATTTTGGACGAATTTTTTAACAATTTTCAAATTTTCAGAAAGGATGTTCCAGATAAGGTCAAAAACGACATACTCAGATCTTCACCAAACTTTGCAGGGATACATTGGATATCAAGACACGTGGAAAAAACGTACAAAACAAGAGATTGGAGACATCAAGATTTTGGACGAATTTTTTAAGAATTTTCAAATTTTCAGATAGGAGGTTCCAGATAAGGTCAAAAACTACATACTCAGATCTTCACCAAACGTTGCAGGGATACTTTGCATGTCAAGACACGTGGAAAAAACGTACAAAACAAAAGATTGGAGACATCAAGATTTTCGACGAATTTTTTAAGAATTTTCAAATTTTCAGATGGGAGGTTCCAGATAAGGTCAAAAACGACATACTCAGATCTTCACCAAACTTTGCATGGATACATTGGATGTCAAGACACGTGGAAAAAACGTACAAAACAAGAGATTGGAGACATCAAGATTTTGGACGATTTTTTTAAGAATTCTCAAATTTTCAGAAAGGAGGTTCCATATAAGGTCAAAAACTACATACTCAGATCTTCACCAAACTTTGCATGGATACTTTGGATGTCAAGACACGTGGAAAAAACGTACAAAACAAGAGATTGGGGTCATCAAGATTTTGGACGAATTTTTTAAGAATTTTCAAATTTTCAGATGGGAGGTTCAATATAAGGTCAAAAACTACATACTCAGATCTTCACCAAACTTTGCATGGATACAATGGATGTCAAGACACGTGGAAAAAACATACAAAACATAGGATTCGGAACATCAAGATTTTGGTCGAATTTTTTAAGAATTTTCAAATTTTCAGATAGGAGGTTCCATATAAGGTCAAAAACTACATACTCAGATCTTCACCAAACATTGCAGGAATACATTGGATGTCAAGACACGTGGAAAAAACGTACAAAACAAGAGATTGGGGTCATCAAGATTTTGCACGGATTTTTTAGGAATTTTCAAATTTTCAGATGGGAGGTTCCAGATAAGGTCAAAAACTACAAACTCAGATCTTCACCAAACTTTGCAGGGATACATTGGATGTCAAGACACGTGGAAAAAACGTACAAAACAAGAGATTGGAGACATCAAGATTTTGGACGAATTTTTTAAGAATTTTCAAATTTTCAGATAGGAGGTTCCATATAAGGTCAAAAACTACATACTCAGATCTTCACCAAACTTTGCATGGATACATTATGTGTCAAGACACGTGGAAAAAACGTACAAAACAAAAGATTGGAGACATCAAGATTTTGGTCGAATTTTTTAAGAATTTTCAAATTTTCAGATGGGAGGTTCCAGATAAGGTCAAAAACTACATACTCAGATCTTCACCAAACTTTGCAGGGATACATTGGATGTCAAGACACGTGGAAAAAACGTACAAAAAAGAGATTGGAGACATCAAGATTTTGGACGAATTTTTTAACAATTTTCAAATTTTCAGAAAGGATGTTCCAGATAAGGTCAAAAACTACATACTCAGATCTTCACCAAACTTTGCAGGGATACATTGGATATCAAGACACGTGGAAAAAACGTACAAAACAAGAGATTGGAGACATCAAGATTTTGGATGAATTTTTTAAGAATTTTCAAATTTTCAGATAGGAGGTTCCAGATAAGGTCAAAAACTACATACTCAGATCTTCACCAAACTTTGCAGGGATCCATTGGAGGTCGAGACACGTGGAAAAAACGTACAAAACAAGAGATTGGAGACATCAAGATTTTGGACGAATTTTTTAAGAATTTTCAAATTTTCAGATAGGAGGTTCCATATAAGGTCAAAAACTACATACTCAGATCTTCACCAAACTTTGCAGGGATACATTGGATGTCAAGACACGTGGAAAAAACGTACAAAACAAGAGATTGGAGACATCAAGATTTTGGACGATTTTTTTAAAAATTTTCAAATTTTCAGAAATTCGGTTCCAGATAAGGTCAAAAACTACATACTCAGATCTTCACCAAACTTTGCAGGGATACATTGGATGTCAAGACACGTGGAAAAAACGTACAAAACAAGAGATTCGGGTCAACAAGATTTTGGACGGATTTTTTAGGAATTTTCAAATTTTCAGATGGGAGGTTCCAGATAAGGTCAAAAACTACATACTCAGATCTTCACCAAACTCTGCAGGGATACATTGTATGTCAAGACACGTGGAAAAAACATACAAAACATAGGATTGGGGACATCAAGATTTTGTTAAATTCTTTTAAGAATTTTCAAATTTTCAGATAGGAGGTTCCATATAAGGTCAAAAACTACATACTCAGATCTTCACCAAACATTGCAGGGATACATTGGATGTCAAGACACGTGGAAAGAACGTACAAAACAAGAGATTGGAGACATCAAGATTTTGGACGAATTTTTTAAGAATTTTCAAATTTTCAGATAGGAGGCTCCATATAAGGTCAAAAACTACATACTCAGATCTTCACCAAACATTGCAGGGATACATTGGATGTCAAGACACGTGGAAAAAACGTACAAAACAAGAGATTGGAGACATCAAGATTTTGGACGAATTTTTTAAGAATTTTCAAATTTTCAGATAGGAGGTTCCAGATAAGGTCAAAAACTACATACTCAGATCTTCACCAAACGTTGCAGGGATACTTTGCATGTCAAGACACGTGGAAAAAACGTACAAAACAAGAGATTGGAGACATCAAGATTTTCGACGAATTTTTTAAGAATTTTCAAATTTTCAGATGGGAGGTTCCAGATAAGGTCAAAAACGACATACTCAGATCTTCACCAAACTTTGCATGGATACATTGGATGTCAAGACACGTGGAAAAAACGTACAAAACAAGAGATTGGGGTCATCAAGATTTTGCACGGATTTTTTAAGAATTTTCAAATTTTCAGATGGGAGGTTCCAGATAAGGTCAAAAACGACATACTCAGATCTTCACCAAACTTTGCATGGATACATTGGATGTCAAGACACGTGGAAAAATCGTACAAAACAAGAGATTGGAGACATCAAGATTTTGGACGAATTTTTTAAGAATTCTCAAATTTTCAGAAAGGAGGTTCCATATAAGGTCAAAAACTACATACTCAGATCTTCACCAAACTTTGCAGGGATACTTTGGATGTCAAGACACGTGGAAAAAACGTACAAAACAAGAGATTGGGGTCATCAAGATTTTGGACGAATTTTTTAAGAATTTTCAAATTTTCAGATGGGAGGTTCAATATAAGGTCAAAAACTACATACTCAGATCTTCACCAAACTTTGCATGGATACATTGGATGTCAAGACACGTGGAAAAAACATACAAAACATAGGATTCGGAACATCAAGATTTTGGTCGAATTTTTTAAGAATTTTCAAATTTTCAGATAGGAGGTTCCATATAAGGTCAAAAACTACATACTCAGATCTTCACCCAACTTTGCAGGGATACATTGGATGTCCAGACACGTGGAAAAAACGTACAAAACAAGAGATTGGAGACATCAAGATTTTCGACGAATTTTTTAAGAATTTTCAAATTTTCAGAAAGGATGTTCCAGATAAGGTCAAAAACGACATACTCAGATCTTCACCAAACTTTGCAGGGATACATTGGAGGTCGAGACACGTGGAAAAAACGTACAAAACAAGAGATTGGAGACATCAAGATTTTGGACGAATTTTTGAAGAATTTTCAAATTTTCTGATAGGAGGTCCCAGATAAGGTCAAAAACTACATACTCAGATCTCCACCAAACATTGCAGGGATACATTGGATGTCAAGACACGTGGAAAAAACGTACAAAACAAGAGATTGGAGACATCAAGATTTTCGACGAATTTTTGAAGAATTTTCAAATTTTCAGATAGGAGGTTCCAGATAAGGTCAAAAACTACATACTCAGATCTTCACCAAACGTTGCATGGATACATTGGATGTCAAGACACGTGGAAAAAACGTACAAAACAAGAGATTGGGGTCATCAAGATTTTGCACGGATTTTTTAAGAATTTTCAAATTTTCAGATGGGAGGTTCCAGATAAGGTCAAAAACGACATACTCAGATCTTCACCAAACTTTGCATGGATACATTGGATGTCAAGACACGTGGAAAAAACGTACAAAACAAGAGATTGGAGACATCAAGATTTTGGACGAATTTTTTAAGAATTCTCAAATTTTCACAAAGGAGGTTCCATATAAGGTCAAAAACTACATACTCAGATCTTCACCAAACTTTGCAGGGATACTTTGGATGTCAAGACACGTGGAAAAAACGTACAAAACAAGAGATTGGAGACATCAAGATTTTGGACGAATTTTTTAAGAATTTTCAAATTTTCAGATAGGAGGTTCCAGATAAGGTCAAAAACTACATACTCAGATCTTCACCAAACTTTGCAGGGATACATTGGATGTCAAGACACGTGGAAAAAACGTACAAAACAAGAGATTGGGGTCATCAAGATTTTGGACGGATTTTTTAGGAATTTTCAAATTTTCAGATGGGAGGTTCCAGATAAGGTCAAAAACTACATACTCAGATCTTCACCAAACATTGCAGGTATACATTGGATGTCAAGACACGTGGAAAAAACGTACAAAACAAGAGATTGGAGACATCAAAATTTTGGACGAATTTTTTAAGAATTTTCAAATTTTCAGATAGGAGGTTCCAGATGAGGTCAAAAACTACATACTCAGATCTTCACCAAACTTTGCAGGAATACTTTGCATGTCAAGACACGTGGAAAAAACGTACAAAACAAGAGATCGGAGACATCAAGATTTTCGACGAATTTTTTAAGAATTTTCAAATTTTCAGATGGGAGGTTCCAGATAAGGTCAAAAACGACATACTCAGATCTTCACCAAACTTTGCATGGATACATTGGATGTCAAGACACGTGGAAAAAACATACAAAACATAGGATTGGTGACATCAAGATTTTGGACGAATTTTTTAAGAATTTTCAAATTTTCAGATAGGAGGTTCCATATAAGGTCAAAAACTACATACTCAGATCTTCACCAAACTTTGCAGGGATACATTGGAGGTCGAGACACGTGGAAAAAAAGTACAAAACAAGAGATTGGGGTCATCAAGATTTTGGACGGATTTTTTAGGAATTTTCAAATTTTCAGATGGGAGGTTCCAGATAAGGTCAAAAACTACATACTCAGATCTTCACCAAACATTGCAGGGATACATTGGATGTCAAGACACGTGGAAAAAACGTACAAAACAAGAGATTGGAGACATCAAGATTTTGGACGAATTTTTTAAGAATTTTCAAATTTTCAGATAGGAGGTTCCAGATGAGGTCAAAAACTACATACTCAGATCTTCAGCAAACTTTGCAGGAATACTTTGCATGTCAAGACACGTGGAAAAAACGTACAAAACAAGAGATCGGAGACATCAAGATTTTCGACGAATTTTTTAAGAATTTTCAAATTTTCAGATGGGAGGTTCCAGATAAGGTCAAAAACGACATACTCAGATCTTCACCAAACTTTGCATGGATACATTGGATGTCAAGACACGTGGAAAAAACATACAAAACATAGGATTGGTGACATCAAGATTTTGGACGAATTTTTTAAGAATTTTCAAATTTTCAGATAGGAGGTTCCATATAAGGTCAAAAATTACATACTCAGATCTTCACCAAACTTTGCAGGGATACATTGGAGGTCGAGACACGTGGAAAAAAGTACAAAACAAGAGATTGGGGTCATCAAGATTTTGGACGGATTTTTTAGGAATTTTCAAATTTTCAGATGGGAGGTTCCAGATAAGGTCAAAAACTACATACTCAGATCTTCACCAAACATTGCAGGGATACATTGGATGTCAAGACACGTGGCAAAAACGTACAAAACAAGAGATTGGAGACATCAAAATTTTGGACGAATTTTTTAAGAATTTTCAAATTTTCAGATAGGAGGTTCCAGATGAGGTCAAAAACTACATACTCAGATCTTCACCAAACTTTGCAGGAATACTTTGCATGTCAAGACACGTGGAAAAAACGTACAAAACAAGAGATCGGAGACATCAAGATTTTGGACGAATTTTTGAAGAATTTTCAAATTTTCTGATAGGAGGTCCCAGATAAGGTCAAAAACTACATACTCAGATCTCCACCAAACATTGCAGGGATACATTGGATGTCAAGACACGTGGAAAAAACGTACAAAACAAGAGATTGGAGACATCAAGATTTTCGACGAATTTTTGAAGAATTTTCAAATTTTCAGATAGGAGGTTCCAGATAAGGTCAAAAACTACATACTCAGATCTTCACCAAACGTTGCAGGGATACTTTGCATGTCAAGACACGTGGAAAAAACGTACAAAACAAGAGATTGGAGACATCAAGATTTTCGACGAATTTTTTAAGAATTTTCAAATTTTCAGATGGGAGGTTCCAGATAAGGTCAAAAACGACATACTCAGATCTTCACCAAACTTTGCATGGATACATTGGATGTCAAGACACGTGGAAAAAACGTACAAAACAAGAGATTGGGGTCATCAAGATTTTGCACGGATTTTTTAAGAATTTTCAAATTTTCAGATGGGAGGTTCCAGATAAGGTCAAAAACGACATACTCAGATCTTCACCAAACTTTGCATGGATACATTGGATGTCAAGACACGTGGAAAAAACGTACAAAACAAGAGATTGGAGACATCAAGATTTTGGACGAATTTTTTAAGAATTCTCAAATTTTCACAAAGGAGGTTCCATATAAGGTCAAAAACTACATACTCAGATCTTCACCAAACTTTGCAGGGATACTTTGGATGTCAAGACACGTGGAAAAAACGTACAAAACAAGAGATTGGAGACATCAAGATTTTGGACGAATTTTTTAAGAATTTTCAAATTTTCAGATAGGAGGTTCCAGATAAGGTCAAAAACTACATACTCAGATCTTCACCAAACTTTGCAGGGATACATTGGATGTCAAGACACGTGGAAAAAACGTACAAAACAAGAGATTGGGGTCATCAAGATTTTGGACGGATTTTTTAGGAATTTTCAAATTTTCAGATGGGAGGTTCCAGATAAGGTCAAAAACTACATACTCAGATCTTCACCAAACATTGCAGGGATACATTGGATGTCAAGACACGTGGAAAAAACGTACAAAACAAGAGATTGGAGACATCAAAATTTTGGACGAATTTTTTAAGAATTTTCAAATTTTCAGATAGGAGGTTCCAGATAAGGTCAAAAACTACATACTCAGATCTTCACCAAACTTTGCAGGAATACTTTGCATGTCAAGACACGTGGAAAAAACGTACAAAACAAGAGATCGGAGACATCAAGATTTTCGACGAATTTTTTAAGAATTTTCAAATTTTCAGATGGGAGGTTCCAGATAAGGTCAAAAACGACATACTCAGATCTTCACCAAACTTTGCATGGATACATTGGATGTCAAGACACGTGGAAAAAACATACAAAACATAGGATTGGTGACATCAAGATTTTGGACGAATTTTTTAAGAATTTTCAAATTTTCAGATAGGAGGTTCCATATAAGGTCAAAAACTACATACTCAGATCTTCACCAAACTTTGCAGGGATACATTGGAGGTCGAGACACGTGGAAAAAAAGTACAAAACAAGAGATTGGGGTCATCAAGATTTTGGACGGATTTTTTTGGAATTTTCAAATTTTCAGATGGGAGGTTCCAGATAAGGTCAAAAACTACATACTCAGATCTTCACCAAACATTGCAGGGATACATTGGATGTCAAGACACGTGGAAAAAACGTACAAAACAAGAGATTGGAGACATCAAGATTTTGGACGAATTTTTTAAGAATTTTCAAATTTTCAGATAGGAGGTTCCAGATGAGGTCAAAAACTACATACTCAGATCTTCACCAAACTTTGCAGGAATACTTTGCATGTCAAGACACGTGGAAAAAACGTACAAAACAAGAGATCGGAGACATCAAGATTTTCGACGAATTTTTTAAGAATTTTCAAATTTTCAGATGGGAGGTTCCAGATAAGGTCAAAAACGACATACTCAGATCTTCACCAAACTTTGCATGGATACATTGGATGTCAAGACACGTGGAAAAAACATACAAAACATAGGATTGGTGACATCAAGATTTTGGACGAATTTTTTAAGAATTTTCAAATTTTCAGATAGGAGGTTCCATATAAGGTCAAAAACTACATACTCAGATCTTCACCAAACTTTGCAGGGATACATTGGAGGTCGAGACACGTGGAAAAAAAGTACAAAACAAGAGATTGGGGTCATCAAGATTTTGGACGGATTTTTTAGGAATTTTCAAATTTTCAGATGGGAGGTTCCAGATAAGGTCAAAAACTACATACTCAGATCTTCACCAAACATTGCAGGGATACATTGGATGTCAAGACACGTGGAAAAAACGTACAAAACAAGAGATTGGAGACATCAAAATTTTGGACGAATTTTTTAAGAATTTTCAAATTTTCAGATAGGAGGTTCCAGATGAGGTCAAAAACTACATACTCAGATCTTCACCAAACTTTGCAGGAATACTTTGCATGTCAAGACACGTGGAAAAAACGTACAAAACAAGAGATCGGAGACATCAAGATTTTCGACGAATTTTTTAAGAATTTTCAAATTTTCAGATGGGAGGTTCCAGATAAGGTCAAAAACGACATACTCAGATCTTCACCAAACTTTGCATGGATACATTGGATGTCAAGACACGTGGAAAAAACATACAAAACATAGGATTGGTGACATCAAGATTTTGGACGAATTTTTTAAGAATTTTCAAATTTTCAGATAGGAGGTTCCATATAAGGTCAAAAACTACATACTCAGATCTTCACCAAACTTTGCAGGGATACATTGGAGGTCGAGACACGTGGAAAAAAAGTACAAAACAAGAGATTGGGGTCATCAAGATTTTGGACGGATTTTTTAGGAATTTTCAAATTTTCAGATGGGAGGTTCCAGATAAGGTCAAAAACTACATACTCAGATCTTCACCAAACATTGCAGGGATACATTGGATGTCAAGACATGTGGAAAAAACGTACAAAACAAGAGATTGGAGACATCAAGATTTTGGACGAATTTTTTAAGAATTTTCAAATTTTCAGATAGGAGGTTCCAGATGAGGTCAAAAACTACATACTCAGATCTTCACTAAACTTTGCAGGAATACTTTGCATGTCAAGACACGTGGAAAAAACGTACAAAACAAGAGATTGGAGACATCAAGATTTTCGACGAATTTTTTAAGAATTTTCAAATTTTCAGATGGGAGGTTCCAGATAAGGTCAAAAACGACATACTCAGATCTTCACCAAACTTTGCATGGATACATTGGATGTCAAGACACGTGGAAAAAACATACAAAACATAGGATTGGTGACATCAAGATTTTGGACGAATTTTTTAAGAATTTTCAAATTTTCAGATAGGAGGTTCCATATAAGGTCAAAAACTACATACTCAGATCTTCACCAAACTTTGCAGGGATACATTGGAGGTCGAGACACGTGGAAAAAAAGTACAAAACAAGAGATTGGGGTCATCAAGATTTTGGACGGATTTTTTAGGAATTTTCAAATTTTCAGATGGGAGGTTCCAGATAAGGTCAAAAACTACATACTCAGATCTTCACCAAACATTGCAGGGATACATTGGATGTCAAGACACGTGGAAAAAACGTACAAAACAAGAGATTGGAGACATCAAGATTTTGGACGAATTTTTTAAGAATTTTCAAATTTTCAGATAGGAGGTTCCAGATGAGGTCAAAAACTACATACTCAGATCTTCACCAAACTTTGCAGGAATACTTTGCATGTCAAGACACGTGGAAAAAACGTACAAAACAAGAGATCGGAGACATCAAGATTTTCGACGAATTTTTTAAGAATTTTCAAATTTTCAGATGGGAGGTTCCAGATAAGGTCAAAAACGACATACTCAGATCTTCACCAAACTTTGCAGGGATCCATTGGAGGTCGAGACACGTGGAAAAAACGTACAAAACAAGAGATTGGAGACATCAAGATTTTGGACGAATTTTTTAAGAATTTTCAAATTTTCAGATAGGAGGTTCCATATAAGGTCAAAAACTACATACTCAGATCTTCACCAAACTTTGCAGGGATACATTGGATGTCAAGACACGTGGAAAAAACGTACAAAACAAGAGATTGGAGACATCAAGATTTTCGACGAATTTTTTAAGAATTTTCAAATTTTCAGAAAGGATGTTCCAGATAAGGTCAAAAACGACATACTCAGATCTTCACCAAACTTTGCAGGGATCCATTGGAGGTCGAGACACGTGGAAAAAACGTACAAAACAAGAGATTGGAGACATCAAGATTTTGGACGAATTTTTGAAGAATTTTCAAATTTTCAGATAGGAGGTTCCAGATAAGGTCTAAAACTACATACTCAGATCTCCACCAAACATTGCAGGAATACATTGGATGTCAAGACACGTGGAAAAAACGTACAAAACAAGAGATTGGAGACATCAAGATTTTCGACGAATTTTTGAAGAATTTTCAAATTTTCAGATAGGAGGTTCCAGATAAGGTCAAAAACTACATACTCAGATCTTCACCAAACGTTGCAGGGATACTTTGCATGTCAAGACACGTGGAAAAAACGTACAAAACAAAAGATTGGAGACATCAAGATTTTCGACGAATTTTTTAAGAATTTTCAAATTTTCAGATGGGAGGTTCCAGATGAGGTCAAAAACGACATACTCAGATCTTCACCAAACTTTGCAGGAATACTTTGCATGTCAAGACACGTGGAAAAAACGTACAAAACAAGAGATCGGAGACATCAAGATTTTGGACGAATTTTTTAAGAATTTTCAAATTTTCAGATGGGAGGTTCCAGATAAGGTCAAAAACGACATACTCAGATCTTCACCAAACTTTGCAGGGATCCATTGGAGGTCGAGACACGTGGAAAAACGTACAAAACAAGAGATTGGAGACATCAAGATTTTGGACGAATTTTTTAAGAATTTTCAAATTTTCAGATAGGAGGTTCCATATAAGGTCAAAAACTACTTCCTCAGATCTTCACCAAACTTTGCAGGGATACATTGGATGTCAAGACACGTGGAAAAAACGTACAAAACAAGAGATTGGAGACATCAAGATTTTCGACGAATTTTTTAAGAATTTTCAAATTTTCAGAAAGGATGTTCCAGATAAGGTCAAAAACGACATACTCAGATCTTCACCAAACTTTGCAGGGATCCATTGGAGGTCGAGATACGTGGAAAAAACGTACAAAACAAGAGATTGGAGACATTAAGATTTTGGACGAATTTTTGAAGAATTTTCAAATTTTCAGATAGGAGGTTCCAGATAAGGTCTAAAACTACATACTCAGATCTCCACCAAACATTGCAGGAATACATTGGATGTCAAGACACGTGGAAAAAACGTACAAAACAAGAGATTGGAGACATCAAGATTTTCGACGAATTTTTGAAGAATTTTCAAATTTTCAGATAGGAGGTTCCAGATAAGGTCAGAAACTACATACTCAGATCTTCACCAAACGTTGCAGGGATACTTTGCATGTCAAGACACGTGGAAAAAACGTACAAAACAAAAGATTGGAGACATCAAGATTTTCGACGAATTTTTTAAGAATTTTCAAATTTTCAGATGGGAGGTTCCAGATAAGGTCAAAAACGACATACTCAGATCTTCACCAAACGTTGCATGGATACATTGGATGTCAAGACACGTGGAAAAAACGTACAAAACAAGAGATTGGAGACATCAAGATTTTGGACGAATTTTTTAAGAATTTTCAAATTTTCAGATGGGAGGTTCAATATAAGGTCAAAAACTACATACTCAGATCTTCACCAAACTTTGCAGGGATACTTTGGATGTCAAGACACGTGGAAAAAACGTACAAAACAAGAGATTGGGGTCATCAAGATTTTGGACGAATTTTTTAAGAATTTTCAAATTTTCAGATGGGAGGTTCAATATAAGGTCAAAAACTACATACTCAGATCTTCACCAAACTTTGCATGGATACATTGGATGTCAAGACACGTGGAAAAAACATACAAAACATAGGATTCGGAACATCAAGATTTTGGTCGAATTTTTTAAGAATTTTCAAATTTTCAGATAGGAGGTTCCATATAAGGTCAAAAACTACATACTCAGATCTTCACCAAACATTGCAGGAATACATTGGATGTCAAGACACGTGGAAAAAACGTACAAAACAAGAGATTGGGGTCATCAAGATTTTGCACGGATTTTTTAGGAATTTTCAAATTTTCAGATGGGAGGTTCCAGATAAGGTCAAAAACTACATACTCAGATCTTCACCAAACTTTGCAGGGATACATTGGATGTCAAGACACGTGGAAAAAACGTACAAAACAAGAGATTGGAGACATCAAGATTTTGGACGAATTTTTTAAGAATTTTCAAATTTTCAGATAGGAGGTTCCATATAAGGTCAAAAACTACATACTCAGATCTTCACCAAACTTTGCATGGATACATTATGTGTCAAGACACGTGGAAAAAACGTACAAAACAAAAGATTGGAGACATCAAGATTTTGGTCGAATTTTTTAAGAATTTTCAAATTTTCAGATGGGAGGTTCCAGATAAGGTCAAAAACTACATACTCAGATCTTCACCAAACTTTGCAGGGATACATTGGATGTCAAGACACGTGGAAAAAACGTACAAAAAAGAGATTGGAGACATCAAGATTTTGGACGAATTTTTTAACAATTTTCAAATTTTCAGAAAGGATGTTCCAGATGTCAAAAACGACATACTCAGATCTTCACCAAACTTTGCAGGGATACATTGGATATCAAGACACGTGGAAAAAACGTACAAAACAAGAGATTGGAGACATCAAGATTTTGGACGAATTTTTTAAGAATTTTCAAATTTTCAGATAGGAGGTTCCAGATAAGGTCAAAAACTACATACTCAGATCTTCACCAAACTTTGCAGGGATACATTGGATGTCAAGACACGTGGAAAAAACGTACAAAACAAGAGATTGGGGTCATCAAGATTTTGGACGGATTTTTTAGGAATTTTCAAATTTTCAGATGGGAGGTTCCAGATAAGGTCAAAAACTACATACTCAGATCTTCACCAAACATTGCAGGGATACATTGGATGTCAAGACACGTGGAAAAAACGTACAAAACAAGAGATTGGAGACATCAAAATTTTGGACGAATTTTTTAAGAATTTTCAAATTTTCAGATAGGAGGTTCCAGATGAGGTCAAAAACTACATACTCAGATCTTCACCAAATTTGCAGGAATACTTTGCATGTCAAGACACGTGGAAAAAACGTACAAAACAAGAGATCGGAGACATCAAGATTTTCGACGAATTTTTTAAGAATTTTCAAATTTTCAGATGGGAGGTTCCAGATAAGGTCAAAAACGACATACTCAGATCTTCACCAAACTTTGCATGGATACATTGGATGTCAAGACACGTGGAAAAAACATACAAAACATAGGATTGGTGACATCAAGATTTTGGACGAATTTTTTAAGAATTTTCAAATTTTCAGATAGGAGGTTCCATATAAGGTCAAAAACTACATACTCAGATCTTCACCAAACTTTGCAGGGATACATTGGATGTCAAGACACGTGGAAAAAACGTACAAAACAAGAGATTGGAGACATCAAGATTATGGACGAATTTTTTGAGAATTTTCAAATTTTCAGAAAGGAGGTTCCATATAAGGTCAAAAACTACATACTCAGATCTTCACCAAACTTTGCAGGGATACATTGGATGTCAAGAAACGTGGAAAAAACGTACAAAACAAGAGATTGGAGACATCAAGATTTTCGACGAATTTTTTAAGAATTTTCAAATTTTCAGAAAGGATAGTAGTGGTGTTTGTGGTGGGATAAACCCACGAAAGTATGAACCCTCCTTAAGCAGGTTTGGCTATATTTAAAACTAGCTCAACATGGCCATATGAGTTTTTTGCTCTAGTGTGAAACCCCGTATAATCCAAGATTTTTGTAAAAAAGCCCTCATGGAATCCATGAGAAAGTCTGACCCCCTCAGATTGATGAGGCTACACTTATAAAAGGCACTTCTGTGAGATTGTTGTCCATAAATTTGTTAAAAATATGCCCCTCTTGTGGCCACACTTAAAACTAGGCCACACACACACACACACACACACACATACACACACACACATACATACACACATATTTATTTCTGGTTTAAGTTCAATTGGATACCAGCTTCAATTTGTTTATCTAATATTAAAACAATGTAATTCTTCTAGAATTGCTCCGTGACTCTCTCATTTCTTACATCATAAACATATGATTTTTCACCTATGAGAATAACACTACAAATGGTGTCATCAGGTAATGCCTCATGGAATTCACAGATAATTTTAATGTTCGTCCTGTCATTCACCACAACTTGTTTTCTTTTCGAAGTGTTGATTACAAACATGGGTCTCCGTGCTTTGAATTCATCTGGTGAGTAATACATGTCAGTACTGCCAGTAGTGACCCTCTTGAAAGCCGAAAATGCCTCATATAATTTAAGAAAATCATCCTTGGAAATGTCTAAATTGTAATTTTCTCTAGGAAAGACCTCATTTCTCCCATTTTTAAGATATATGTTCTTGATGTTGCAGTTATCAAATTTGCTTGAATTTTTTTCCTGATTATTGTGTCTCCCAGTCTGAAACAGTACCACCACAAAATCCGGCATGTCATATTGTATGCTGGAGAATGAATTTGTAGCATCAAATTCATAATATGTGCCAGAGGCAGGCTTCTGTACACATTGATATGTATAAAATTGCAGAGGAACCTGTGGATTTTTTATTATATCTGCTTTGTATTTAAGAGCATAGCTGGCCTCATATTCAACAACAGGGATTCTTAACTCCATAGTCTGAATAATGCACTTGCCCTCATCAGGTAGGGTATTGGGCAGAGCTTCCCCTGTGGGGTTTATTGCACTGTACCTCATCAAAGCATTGTTATCATTTGCAGCTCTTCTAAATGTAATTCTTAACCCACCCTTCCACATAATTTCTTTGTAATCCGAGAAGAATCCTGGCAACAGGCGCATTGGAAACAGCACTGTGTGGTTCTTAGATAATATTTTATCATCAGCCTCAAATCCACCTATTTTGTAGTAAGAAGCTTCGGTTTTGGATAATTTTAGAGTGGCCAAAGCTGTGGAGGTAATGCCGGGATAATCCACTCTGTTTATAACAACGCCATGTTTTCTGATCTCAATTTCAGAGAACAGATGCGGCACAAAATTGTCCACCAATCTTATATTCGAATTTGCCGGATAATCTGTACCATCGAGCTTTACAACATCAAATTTGATGTATAGATCTGCTCTGTGGGGGTGTATAAAGCCATCCCCTACATCAAGATCAACCTCGATCTCCGTGTTGGGTTGATTTAAATTTGCAAATGTCCTCCTGTTTGGGGGGAATGATTGTAGCTCATAACTCTCAATATTTTCCATTGTATGTATTTTTATTTAAATATTAATCTCTATGATTGCAGTTGTTGTGGCTCCAGCAAAATCAACTAATTCTTCTTTTTCATTAGTGACCATCAATTCAATGTAATCTATTCTATTATGGCACACAGGAAAATATAATGTTGGGGATGGATTGTAGATGATGGGCTCCATGAATTCGGAATTAGGTTTGAATGTTGCAATGATGCCGGTTTGTTTGTGAGTACCTATGCCATTTGATTTGGTGATCATACCCTCAGCTATATTACAGTGAATATTCAGAGTCTCTATGGCTAAGAATTTAGGTATATTCATAGCAGTGTGTTTGATGGCCGGTTCAAGTTTTGTGTTGTTCTCAAAGCCTAGCAGCTCTCCTATGGTACCCAGATTCACTGTTTCTGTAGCAGATACAATCTCTACTCTGTGAGTGACAGAATTTTGACTTAACACTATACCTCTGGGTAATTGAGCATTTAGAGTGGACAGATTATACTGCCCTGGAGTGATGACAATTTTTTGATCCCCTACTGCAATTGTATTGTTGTGGTGCGTAATATTAGGGATCAGGTACATGCCGTAAAATGCTCTGAGAGCTATTGTTTTGGGATACACTATGTCATCATGCAATTTGAGTTTCAATATTGAATTTTGGCTGGTGAGATGGAATACCCCCATGATGTTTCAGATACCACAAGGCTTTTTGAAAATTTTCAATTGATGGTTTATTTATTTGAGACATATATCTAAGAACAGATAAACACAAATGTCCGCAATTAACATCTTTGAAGTTTTGAACACGGGCATTATTGTAATAAAGATTAGCTGATTTTAGATATTTTACTAAATTTTCAGGTGGAACACCTCCAAATGAATCAAACACAAATGCCTCATCTTTTAAATATTTAAGATAACAGATCCAGTGAGTGCCCTGATTTTTGTACTTATCCAAATTAACAATGCCACACTCTTTGTTGAGTGGTTGTTCTGGTAAAGAATCAGACATGTACACACCTCTAAAATTTTTGATGCCCAGTGGCTTGATTAAAGCTTCAATATCTTGGTTTGTAAGCGGCTCCTGTTTTTTTTAAACTTATTCATGGCTCTCTTAACACCTTTGCCTTTTTTCTCCATGGCCAGGTTATGGCGCCTCTGCTCATCTAATTCTGCCCTATTCTTCTTGGCATCTATTACTGTTCTTGCTATGGCGGCTGATCCCCCAGCCAAGCTCCCAACAGCCCCGAGTGCTGCTAAGATGGCAGGGATGGTAAATATGAACCCCCCTACATGTGATTTTTTTCTTGATTGCTGTAATTTTTTTAATTGGGGGGTACTAAGCAACAATTTCATACCATGTCCCTTTGCAAGGCAAGAGCTTTTTTTCTTGCGCTGCTTTTTGGTTAAAAGACTATCAATAGTTTTAAGAGATTTGAGACCTGCATAAGGTATTTGATACATAACACCCTTGGCCTTCATTGTAGGTTTATTATATACATGTTCACAACCCCCACCCCAGTTTTTGTTTGGTGTTCATAGCTATGGTGGTTCCCAATGCTGCTATTTTTTCACTCAAAGAAGCATCTTTGCTTACAAATCTACCAAATGCAGCCTCTTCTAATTTCTTGTCTGCAACATGTCTCTTGTCAAGATCAGAATGTGTGTTGTATGCTATGTCATGGTCTCTACAAGCAGCATCTAGGGGATTAACACCAGGATCACCTCTGTTTAATCTATGGTCCAATTTTGTGCCTGGACCACAATACTGATAGCCTGGAATGTGTAGTTCAAATGGCAGCTTGTTTATAATGTCATTAACCAACCCCCGACACTCAGAAACATTCCAAAATTTAGGTGGTAGAGTATTAATAATTTTTATGAGATATCCAATCCCCTTAGGGTCATTCACTATAAAATTAGACAATTTTGTGCTTATCATGTCCATAATTCCAACCTTTTCATTGTAAAAATTGTGGTTGCCAGCATTTTCCTCCCCAGCTATCACCAATAACCTATCCACAAGTTTCCTGACATCATCAACCCACACAAATTCTTTAGGTAGGGTGTTGTATTGTTTGATTCCACTGCCAGTCTTGATCTGTGACCATATGGGCTTGATTAAATTATTGTATTTTGCCCCACTGCTAGACTTGACTCTTTTTTGTGTGGGATCATTGTTCTGGTATAGAGCATCTGATTTTATTAATATTTCTTTGTAATATTCATAATCTTGATCTGTATAGCTGCCAGGCCTTTTCCTAGTCATCAGTTCCCACAATCCAGGTGTTCCGGGGTACTTAACAAAAGCACCTTTTTCTCCGAGACGAGATTCTGAATATACAATGAGATCATCTCCCATAAAAGTTACTCTGAAATTACCGATTCTGTGTATGATACTGCCATCAAGCTCTGTGTCGGCATATAAGCCAAAAACCTCATCTTTGTTGTCTTTAGGTGTGGTTAAATATTTTTGAGCAAGAAGACCCAATTCAATAGGATCCTGAGTAGCTTCAATTCTTCTAGGAGCAATAGGACTAGGTGTATGAATACTGGAAAGTGGGGTGAATGGATAATCTAATATGTTCCTTGCAGCTACAGGTACAAGCTCTGTGATCAAATTTTGATTCTGCTCTGTAACAGTTTTGATATTCTTACCTAAATTATTAATAGCATCAATTACAGGCTGTTCTGTTTGTTTGTGTTTTTCATAAATTCCCCGGTTCTCTGATTTCCATCCCTTAAATCTTTTTACAAGATAATCTCTTAACTTAAGATCATCAATGACTGGTCGTTTCATGGTTGTTTATTTATGTCTCAACGTCTAGAAAATCGTTGATTTTATTTCTGTATTTGCCACTATTGGGTGTTCTTGTCATATCAATTGTGACAAACCCATAACTGTCCTGGTTCCAGCACTTGCTGCAAAACTTGGAAAAATCATTGTAGCTCAAGTCCCCACCTACATATTCATCATGTATGTGTTTGAGGTTGGTATGATCTTGATGAAACACACATATAAAATTGCTGTTGTCTCGGATCAGTTGCTTCGGAATTTTAGAAAAAGTCTGTGCCAGGTAGAAGCAGTCAATGTTTTTGTGCCGGCCCTGTGTAAAGAAATTTCTAACCTTGTTTTGATTATCCAGTATAATGTCATCAAACACAACAACAGAATTATCGAGACATTCATCTAATGGCTTAACATCTGGTTCAAAAGTGGCAATATCCAATCCATCATATAGCTTCATTAGCTGCTGATATTTTAATTGTTCCAAGCTCTTAGAGAAGACATACAAGTGCCTGTTTTTCCAGTCTAACCAGTTGGGTGCCAATAAAAAATTATCAACCATTAGTGTAGTTTTACCACAAGCAGATGGCCCAACAATAAGACACCTAATATTTTCTGGCAGCAACTTGCCATTTCTCTTATTCTGCTGTTCAGGTTCTGGCAGCCTCTTTATAACATCCCAGGTGCTCATATTATCACTTTGTCTGCATCGATCCAGCTGTTTTCCGGATGACCCAGCCATTTGACAAATAACTTGTTGCCTTTTCTGCGGATGATTTTTTCTATGAGATATGTGTCGGGCTGTTTAGTTTTGCTGAGTTCTTGTTCATAAAACCTGCCTTTGAGAATTTCTCCTCGGTGATCTTTTATTATATATGTGTTAAGGGTCCCGGGTTTAACTTGAACCACTGTAAATAATTCGGTGCTCCAGTTTCTTGTAAAGCCTCTTTTGAATAAGTGCTTATATTTGCTGATTCTTACTTGATCGCCCACCCTGTATTTGGCCCTTCTTGTTGTTGGCTGGTATCTAGGATAATAAACAGTCCTGATCAATTTTTGCTCATCAGATGAAGTTACTTCAGAGGGTTTCATGTTGATTGTGGAATGGACCGAGTTGTTATATTTATGTAGAAGTTCTGGAAGAATATTAAGCCATTTATAATTACCTTGGAGGGTAAATTGTTTATACATAAGATTTTTTAAGGTTCTGTTGAATCTCTCTACAATTGAGGCCTTGAGGTCACTGTAACTCGAGTAATGTTTTATTGCCTGGCTTTTAATAAATTGTTGAAACACTGAATTATAAAATTCTTTGCCATTATCTGTTTGCAAATAGCGCGGTGATCTTCCTGAATGATTGATGATTGTCCTGAGGGCTTCTGTAACACATTTTCCAGTCTTGGATTTGAGTGGCACAGCCCAGGCAAATTTTGAAAATGTGTCTATTACAGTGAGTAGATACTTGTAGCCCTTGTTGATTTTGTCTAAGTTTTTCAACTGTCCACTTGCCATCTCAATCAAGTCGCTCTGCCATAAATCATCTATGCCTTTTGTGACTACTGGGAGTCTCTTATAATTATGTCGGGCTTGTCTGTGTAATTCATCAACAATAATTTGTCTAGACATAATATGTAAACAAGAATATTGCAACTATGGGGTGTTCAGCAGCTGATACTACAGGATTTTCTAAATATAATTTGTCCCCTATTTGTATTTTAAATTCCAGAGAGCCATCATCTTCAGTATAGGCTGTTTCTAATGTATTGGGATCTGTAAAATCCTCTAACTCTACACTGGTGATTTTTGGTTTGTTGTCAGCATTTGTTATTGATAAGGTGGGGTAGTGGTGTGCCTGTGGTTGTAGCCAATATTTGATCTTGATTGGTCTCAATGTGCCCCCAACAAAAAACTGGTAATAAAATTGTGCAGGGGACAGCATATATATTTTGCCACCTGGTGTAAATGGTGAATCATATTCTTTGTTGGGGATGCTGTACAATTCAAGAATTACTGTATGTTTTGGATTCTCAATTATGCCCGTTATTTCTTTTTCTGCTGTAAGCAATCTGCTTGTTACAGATTCAAGGTGCTCATTGATGGTCCTAACAACATCATCATGGCCTGGCTTGATCTTTATGTCCACAGCAAGTCTCTTGTATTGTTGCACAATTTCTTGAAGCTGGGTGGCAAAAACAGACAGAGCATTTGCTTGATTGGATTCCATGGTTCCTAGCTGTTGCTTGATATTAGCTACAATTTGCTGCAAATTTTCAACAACTGCCAATTTTGAATTTTGAGCAGTAAGATCATGGACCTGTCTTCTGATATCCTCAAACAGGGCATGCAGTTCATTAATATGTTGATTGGTTGGAAGAGTGGCCACTGTCTGAGTGAGATGTTTGATCTCTGCCTGGATATTCTTGACAACTTCTGATTTCAATATCCTATTCACTGCCCTCTTAATATTTTTAAGTTCCTGTGATGTAGGGAGATTTGATACAGTATTTTGCAAAAATTCAAGTGCCAATTTTACATTGTTTAATTCAGAAGCATCAGCCACATTTTGCATAGCATTTTGGAGCAGGGCTATATCTGCCTGAGTGGGTGTGGATTGTTGTAAAATTTCAAGCTTTGTTTGGATATCATCGATCAAGTGATGAAAATGTGACAGCTCAGATTCGGTGTTGAGGTTTTCAAGCTTTGTAATCTGTTGTTGGACACTGACAAGTGTGTCTACAATCCCAGGCAATCTGGATTCTAGTACATTTGCCAAATCACTTTGCACTGCTGCTATTGTACCTTCAAGATGGGTTATAAAACTTTGAATTTTTCCAAAATCTTCATATGTTTCAAGTTGCAGCTTAATATTTGCTACACTCCGAGTTATTGCATTCAAAGCATCAGAAGATGGCAAGTTGTTCATAAAATTTTCAAGTGTCTCAATTTTTTCTTTAACCTCGGCTATGGCATTGTTCAGAGGGTCCAGATTAGGTATCTGGAGTGACTGAATCTGTTCCTTTAGAGTGGAAATCACTAGATCAAAATCTTCTTGTGATTTTATGCTTTTGACAATTGTTTGGAGCTGTGCCTGGACATTATTTATCTGCTCTTCCAATTGTTGTTTCAATTGCTCAGAATTGGTGGCCTGGGTCTTAAATTTGGCTTGAAGAGCTGCAACAGCTTCTTCCAAACTTTGAAAATTATCCAATGTGGCCAAATCAGTATATTTCTGAAGCAGCAATTTGAGTTCAGAATCAATTTTAAGAAGAGGGTCCATGCATTGTGATTGTAAATTTGTAATTTCTAATTGAAGACTGGCATTGAGTGTGGTTTGTAAAGCTTGTAAATCACTTCTTAATTTCTTGACTCTGACATCAAGCATCAGAATCTCATCACTGTGATCTTCATGTCTTGTATGGCCAAATATATTATTAGGCATTTTTGTTTTAATGGTTATTTATTATAGAGTATCTGATTCTTAATTCTATAAAAAAGGGTATAAGCTTGTCATAAGATCCAGGGACCTCAATATATAAGCAGTCACCAGCAGAAACAGTATATACAGTGCCAGAAATCATGTTTGAGTGCTTGATTCTATAAATATTTCTCCCTACTGAAATTTTAACATCACCCTCAGGGGTTGTAATAAATTGCAATTGCCCACCTACAGGTAATTGGTAATGATTTAAATTATTGTTAAATATGTACAATGTTTTACCTGTTTCATCATCATTATCTGTAAGTATGCTATTCAGATGAATAATTAACAAGCCACTCAGTTTAGACAGCATATCAGGAGAGGGTTGTGGTGTCGGCAGCTCCATAATAGCCTGTTTTTTGAACCCAAATAAGTTCATAGGCATGTTTATTTATTTCAAATCATGCTCTGTAATTGGGCATTGTTTGCCATTTTTCAAATCACAATGCCCCCAAGGTAAAGTATGTATGTCACATGATAAAATGCATCTCTTATCATCATGTGGGTCCAGGGCCACTTTTGTTACAATATTTGAAGTCAGCAAGTGATCCTCACTCTGAATTCTATTTTCTGATGTTCTAATTGAACTCTGTGATTTGATGCAATTTTTATAATCTTCAAATTGGAGATCTTTTTCAACAGTTACTTTGCCAATGCCCTTGGCCTTTTTGGCAACAGCGCCACTACATGTTTCAAAGGTGTACATCTTGGCACTTAACCCAGCAAATTCCACAATAACATCACCACATGTCTCATCTTTTAACTTGCCAGGCACCTTTTTGTTGTGGGGTTGAATCCTTGTATGTTCACTGGTATCAAAGTATTGAAACAATTCAGGCTGTGCCATATCTTGATAAACATCTTCTGTTTGAATATCAAGAATAAAACTATCCGTATCCATGTACAATAATTTTACACGATCACCATAAAAAGGTTTCAGCACATCATAATACAATGTTAACATATGTAATTTGGACAATTCCAATATCACAGCCCCTACATAAATAGGTTTATCAAACTTAATCTTTGTTTTCATCATGTTGAAAAGAGCCATGTGCTCATCATAAATTCTTCTATAATTGAAGTTGGGCTTTGCAACCAATTTTTTGCTCCGGCTGGGGTCAGTAATTATTTTAACATCGGTATGTTTTCTGACATTTTCAATTGTTTTGCCATACACAGAATTCACCATCAATTTAAACAAGCTCTTATCAAATTGGCTCTTTGCAGATGTTCGAAGCTCCGTGTTTGTATCAATGTATGGTTTCAACCATTCTGAGTGCTTGAACCTCAAAACTTTGCCAACTTTGGTTACTTGAACACCATGTTTCATCAGGAACTGGAGGTTTTTGTAATATATGACATAGCCCTGTTTCGGCTCCAGAGTCATCATGAGCTTCTTCTGTTTAGAGCCAGGTGAGCACTGAACCTCGGGAATTGGGGGCAGATCAGAAAATTTGTTGTGCAAATCATCAGGAAATATCAGATCAACCTCTAAGAAGAGGCCACAGTTACTGTCATCAAAATCCTTAAGATCCTCAATATTGAAATTTTCAACCCATTCAAGCCCTGCATATGGCAGTTTTTGCATCATAGCGTGACCATAGAGGTTGTTTGCATCTACATACAGTATATAATTTGATGGCCGTGCTGGATCATAATCAGGCATATGCTTGTTATTTGCTCTGGCATATCTCTGGGAACATTGCACCATCCCTCCTCTTATACATTTCTCCATAAACAGATACATATCTTGATCGTGGATCAGATCCAATTGCATTTTAGTATTCAAAAACGTTGCGGCCCATGCTAGGCCCGGGGCACTGTAAAAATACACTGGATCCAGTTTATAATTTTGCATGGAAGATTTTCTGAATGCCTGCAATATATCAGCTAAGAGGGTGACATCAAGTTTCAAATATGCCATGTGATAATCACCAAATGTCTGGCATTTTAAATTGTTCCACATCAACTGAGCATGGCGATAATCATCATCACTGATTCCAGATCCTCTGATTCTGCTGTAAAACTCTTCTTGTGGTGGCAGGGAACACTCATCGAATTTAGAAAAATCTGTAACATAGTCATATGGATATACACCCTTCCGCCTAATTAATTTCAGGTCCTGATTTGGAAACAATGCACGTGTGATTTTTAATTTATCATCAGGTAATTGAGAGGCCAGTGTAGCCAGGCTAGCAGATAAAAATCTGTAAGAATCAAGAAATCTTATGCGAATAGGAACACCATCAACTTTAATTATCTTGCTAATAGATATATATTTCTCATCATTTTCAGCTAAAATATTTAAATTCTGCTTCTCAAACCCCTCGTACCTGATCAGATGATGGAAATCATAATTGGATGCTCCATGGCAAAATATGGGGACAAATCTTGGTCTCTTGATCTTAATATTACAGCTATTACACAGGGCCTGTTTATATCGACCATCTGTATGAGAATGGTGATGAACCTTGATATTTGTATCTGAAAATTCACAATCACATACCGGGCATTTTTCTGCATTGTTGAAATCCTCAATCTGTTCCTCTGTTAAAGGCAACATAGGCTTTGATATTAATAAGATGTTAGATGCTATGTCACGGCACACATTTTCTATTCTATGTGCAAATATTTTGATGGCATTTGGTCCCTTGTATGAATATTCTTTAATAACAACACCATCCCGTATAACCATAAAACAAAAGCTGGAAGGTTCATGTTGCTGGTATGGTGTAGCTGAAGATTCTTCAGGATCTGGATTGCAGAATGCAAGAGATTTGAGATTTGATTCAGAATCCCAGACAATATATGCTGGGTGTTCCAACAAGGCTTCATACTTTTTGAATTTGCAATTTTCACTTGGATTGGGCATCACCATATGAACAGGTTTATGGTTGCCACAGTATTTCAGATGCTCAATTAACTTGTTTTTAGCAATTTCCGCACTCTCTTCACAAACACCATTCACCATTTTTCTACCATCAAATTCAGTTAAACATCTTCTGCACAACTTGAATATTTTTTTATATTTGTCTAGTTGTGTTCTCACTAAAGCTTCAAGATTATGTATCAGAGTGTAATGATATGTACCATCCTTTTCAATTAAGAGCAGATCAATCGGAATTGCAGATTCATCATCAAGTGTACTGATTCTGAGAGGATCTATCAAGCAATTGCCAGTGGAACAAGTAAATACATTAATAGATAATTGCTTGCCATTGATGTGCCTGGCCCTTTTTTCAAATTTATCAATATTCTGAACAGACATTGGATATTCCAAACCCTCCATTGCATCATCAAAAATATGTTCATGCTGTTTGTAATAACTTATTCTCTCAGGATGCCTTGAAACTAGAAACAAAGCAGCTAATATACACCACAAAAAGCATTTCTGGTCGGTATTTTCAATATTGACCACGGCTCTTTTGTTTTTGATATTGGCAGGTAATGGCAGATATGTAGAACCTTTTAATGGGCTGAATTCAGAAATATTAACATATAACTTGTGCGGAGAGCCGCATAGGGTCCATCCGGACTCTTTTGCTGCAAATTCAGAGTGTTTCATATTCAATTGATCTATCAACCTGCATATTATTTTGTCCGAATTTGTATTTGAATATACAGGTACAGTTTCTGTTACGTGGGGGTGTATAAATTTTGTAGCGTTTGGCTTCTTATATTGTGTATACAATTTGAGGGATAGCTTATAAGAGCCATTTTGTGCATTTAGAATTGCCTGGAGATCAGAATTTATACTGTTCAAGAAATTCTCAATGCCGCATCTTGGCTCTGATACAAACCGGTGATCCCTTAATTGGCCATTAAAACTGCTACGGATAGGTTCATGGCGTGGCTGCTTTGCTGCTCTGGCATTAAGAGGTGCTTCGTGCTTTCTTTTCAGACCAGATGTAGATGGTTGTGCAGAGCAAGTATCTTTATGTGTATATGTGAAGTATTGCATGCTGTATTTTCTATTGCATTTGGGGCAAATTTTTGTGGGAGTTCTGTATTTGTCCGGGTTACAAATCTTTTGATGTTTGGCCCAATTGGGGCTGGATATATTCTTATTGCATTGATTACAATATTTTTGATTAGGCATTTTTGCTGTTGTTTATTATATACAATTTCCTGGGGTTCAATTCAAAGCTCTATGCTGGATCAATTGGGCTTCAGCACTGTACTTTGTGTGTGTGTATATGTGTGTATGTGTATTAATATTTTTGGCTTTGGTATTTATATACAATTTCTTGGGGTTCAAATCAAAGCTCTATGCTGGATCAATTGGGCTTCAGCACTGTACTTTGTGTGTGTATGTATATATGATCTTATTTGGGTTATTCTGCCAATCCAGCAATGGTGAAGAATCTGCACTGTGCCCTGGCTTATATAGTTTTACAAAGCCAATAGAAACACTGTGGGGGTGCATTCAGAAACATGAGATATTCTCTAACATTTTTGCCGAAGTACTTTCTTCTGAATGCACATCCCGTTTTTCTGCTGAGCGTACATGCAATCCAGACCGCAGCGCCATTTCCCCACTGCAGGGCGGTGTGTGCGTCTGGAACTAATCAATTTTGTAAAGGATCGCTGCTCCAAATATTGATCGACACGCCGGTGCTGGGCTCGAAATGAACTGCTCGCAGTGCTGTTGCTTCAAGTGCCGCTCCGCGGGAATCTGGGAAACTCCCCCGAATATTGATCCGTGTAGAGGAGCTGCGCCATGGCCAATTCCTCTACACGGAAAATGTAAAATATCCCAGTTTCAATTCAATCCATTTATCTGAATCGAAGAAACCAACAATTCACATATCCCCATATCATTGTATGCTTGTCCTATTGGTACCTCTTTTGCTGTTGAGCAATTTTCTTGAAGAGGCAATTTTATTGAACAAACCTAATAGAACAAGATACAGCGGTATGAGAAATATGTGAATTAAAGATATTTTAGTAATATACGACGTCTAAGAAAGGCATATTCGGCTCCAAAGTACTTTGTTTATTGCTTATTACCATTCCCTATTACTGGCAAAAGAAGTTAAAAATATTGACATAATGAAAAAAATTGACTTGTTCCCAAGTGTTCACCGAGTTCAGGCATTTGTACATAGATGGCTCTGTTGTTGGCAAAAAGAGTTAAAAATATTGACATATTAAAATAATTGACTTGTTCCCAAGTGTTCACCGAGTTCAGACATTTGCACATAGATGGCCCCTGTTGTTGTTGCTTATTTTTTTGGAATATCTCTAAAACAGGCAAATTTTGTTTACTGTTTTCTACAATTGGCAATACTGATATGTATTAGACACCATATGTAGTGTCATTCTCATAGGTGAAAAATCATATGTTTATGATGTAAGAAATGAGAGAGTCACGGAGCAATTCTAGAAGAATTACATTGTTTTAATATTAGATAAACAAATTGAAGCTGGTATCCAATTGAACTTAAACCAGAAATAAATATGTGTGTATGTATGTGTGTGTGTGTGTGTGTGTGTGTGTGTGTGTGGCCTAGTTTTAAGTGTGGCCACAAGAGGGGCATATTTTTAACAAATTTATGGACAACAATCTCACAGAAGTGCCTTTTATAAGTGTAGCCTCATCAATCTGAGGGGGTCATACTTTCTCATGGATTCCATGAGGGCTTTTTTACAAAAATCTTGGATTATACGGGGTTTCACACTAGAGCAAAAAACTCATATGGCCATGTTGAGCTAGTTTTAAATATAGCCAAACCTGCTTAAGGAGGGTTCATACTTTCGTGGGTTTATCCCACCACAAACACCACTACTAAGGATGTTCCAGATAAGGTCAAAAACGACATACTCAGATCTTCACTAACTTTGCAGGGATACATTGGAGGTCGAGACACGTGGAAAAAACGTACAAAACAAGAGATTGGAGACATCAAGATTTTGGACGAATTTTTGAAGAATTTTCAAATTTTCAGATAGGAGGTTCCAGATAAGGTCAAAAACTACATACTCAGATCTCCACCAAACATTGCAGGGATACATTGGATGTCAAGACACGTGGAAAAAACGTACAAAGCAAGAGATTGGAGACATCAAGATTTTCGACGAATTTTTGAAGAATTTTCAAATTTTCAGATAGGAGGTTCCAGATAAGGTCAAAAACTACATACTCAGATCTTCACCAAACGTTGCAGGGATACTTTGCATGTCAAGACACGTGGAAAAAACGTACAAAACAAGAGATTGGAGACATCAAGATTTTCGACGAATTTTTTAAGAATTTTCAAATTTTCGGATGGGAGGTTCCAGATAAGGTCAAAAACGACATACTCAGATCTTCACCAAACTTTGCATGGATACATTGGATGTCAAGACACGTGGAAAAAACGTACAAAACAAGAGATTGGAGACATCAAGATTTTGGACGAATTTTTTAAGAATTCTCAAATTTTCAGAAAGGAGGTTCCATATAAGGTCAAAAACTACATACTCAGATCTTCACCAAACTTTGCAGGGATACATTGGATGTCAAGACACGTGGAAAAAACGTACAAAACAAGAGATTGGGGTCTTCAAGATTTTGGACGAATTTTTTAAGAATTTTCAAATTTTCAGATAGGAGGTTCCAGATAAGGTCAAAAACTACATACTCAGATCTTCACCAAACGTTGCAGGGATACTTTGCATGTCAAGACACGTGGAAAAAACGTACAAAACAAGAGATTGGAGACATCAAGATTTTCGACGAATTTTTTAAGAATTTTCAAATTTTCAGATAGGAGGTTCCATATAAGGTCAAAAACTACATACTCAGATCTTCACCAAACATTGCAGGAATACATTGGATGTCAAGACACGTGGAAAAAACGTACAAAACAAGAGATTGGAGACATCAAGATTTTCGACGAAGTTTTGAAGAATTTTCAAATTTTCAGATAGCAGGTTCCAGATAAGGTCAAAAACTACATACTCAGATCTTCACCAAACGTTGCAGGGATACTTTGCATGTCAAGACACGTGGAAAAAACGTACAAAACAAGAGATTGGAGACATCAAGATTTTCGACGAATTTTTTAAGAATTTTCAAATTTTCAGATAGGAGGTTCCATATAAGGTCAAAAACTACATACTCAGATCTTCACCAAACATTGCAGGAATACATTGGATGTCAAGACACGTGGAAAAACCGTACAAAACAAGAGATTGGGGTCATCAAGATTTTGCACGGATTTTTTAGGAATTTTCAAATTTTCAGATGGGATGTTCCAGATAAGGTCAAAAACTACATACTCAGATCTTCACCAAACTTTGCAGGGATACATTGGATGTCAAGACACGTGGAAAAAACGTACAAAACAAGAGATTGGAGACATCAAGATTTTGGACGAATTTTTTAAGAATTTTCAAATTTTCAGATAGGAGGTTCCATATAAGGTCAAAAACTACATACTCAGATCTTCACCAAACTTTGCATGGATACATTATGTGTCAAGACACGTGGAAAAAACGTACAAAACAAAAGATTGGAGACATCAAGATTTTGGTCGAATTTTTTAAGAATTTTCAAATTTTCAGATGGGAGGTTCCAGATAAGGTCAAAAACTACATACTCAGATCTTCACCAAACTTTGCAGGGATACATTGGATGTCAAGACAAGTGGAAAAAACGTACAAAACAAGAGATTGGAGACATCAAGATTATGGACGAATTTTTTGAGAATTTTCAAATTTTCAGAAAGGGGGTTCCATATAAGGTCAAAAACTACATACTCAGATCTTCACCAAACTTTGCAGGGATACATTGGATGTCAAGACACGTGGAAAAAACGTACAAAACAAGAGATTGGAGACATCAAGATTTTCGACGAATTTTTTAAGAATTTTCAAATTTTCAGAAAGGATGTTCCAGATAAGGTCAAAAACGACATACTCAGATCTTCACCAAACTTTGCAGGGATACATTGGAGGTCGAGACACGTGGAAAAAACGTACAAAACAAGAGATTGGAGACATCAAGATTTTGGACGAATTTTTGAAGAATTTTCAAATTTTCTGATAGGAGGTCCCAGATAAGGTCAAAAACTACATACTCAGATCTCCACCAAACATTGCAGGGATACATTGGATGTCAAGACACGTGGAAAAAACGTACAAAACAAGAGATTGGAGACATCAAGATTTTCGACGAATTTTTGAAGAATTTTCAAATTTTCAGATAGGAGGTTCCAGATAAGGTCAAAAACTACATACTCAGATCTTCACCAAACGTTGCAGGGATACTTTGCATGTCAAGACACGTGGAAAAAACGTACAAAACAAGAGATTGGAGACATCAAGATTTTCGACGAATTTTTTAAGAATTTTAAAATTTTCAGATGGGAGGTTCCAGATAAGGTCAAAAACGACATACTCAGATCTTCACCAAACTTTGCACGGATACATTGGATGTCAAGACACGTGGAAAAAACGTACAAAACAAGAGATTGGGGTCATCAAGATTTTGCACGGATTTTTTAGGAATTTTCAAATTTTCAGATGGAAGGTTCCAGATAAGGTCAAAAACTACATACTCAGATCTTCACCAAACTTTGCAGGGATACATTGGATGTCAAGACACGTGGAAAAAACGTACAAAACAAGAGATTGGAGACATCAAGATTTTGGACGAATTTTTTAAGAATTTTCAAATTTTCAGATAGGAGGTTCCATATAAGGTCAAAAACTACATACTCAGATCTTCACCAAACTTTGCATGGATACATTATGTGTCAAGACACGTGGAAAAAACGTACAAAACAAAAGATTGGAGACATCAAGATTTTGGTCGAATTTTTTAAGAATTTTCAAATTTTCAGATGGGAGGTTCCAGATAAGGTCAAAAACTACATACTCAGATCTTCACCAAACTTTGCAGGGATACATTGGATGTCAAGACACGTGGAAAAAACGTACAAAAAAGAGATTGGAGACATCAAGATTTTGGACGAATTTTTTAACAATTTTCAAATTTTCAGAAAGGATGTTCCAGATAAGGTCAAAAACGACATACTCAGATCTTCACCAAACTTTGCAGGGATACATTGGATATCAAGACACGTGGAAAAAACGTACAAAACAAGAGATTGGAGACATCAAGATTTTCGACGAATTTTTTAAGAATTTTCAAATTTTCAGATAGGAGGTTCCAGATAAGGTCAAAAACTACATACTCAGATCTTCACCAAACGTTGCAGGGATACTTTGCATGTCAAGACACGTGGAAAAAACGTACAAAACAAAAGATTGGAGACATCAAGATTTTCGACGAATTTTTTAAGAATTTTCAAATTTTCAGATGGGAGGTTCCAGATAAGGTCAAAAACGACATACTCAGATCTTCACCAAACTTTGCATGGATACATTGGATGTCAAGACACGTGGAAAAAACGTACAAAACAAGAGATTGGAGACATCAAGATTTTGGACGAATTTTTTAAGAATTCTCAAATTTTCAGAAAGGAGGTTCCATATAAGGTCAAAAACTACATACTCAGATCTTCACCAAACTTTGCAGGGATACTTTGGATGTCAAGACACGTGGAAAAAACGTACAAAACAAGAGATTGGGGTCATCAAGATTTTGGACGAATTTTTTAAGAATTTTCAAATTTTCAGATGGGAGGTTCAATATAAGGTCAAAAACTACATACTCAGATCTTCACCAAACTTTGCATGGATACATTGGATGTCAAGACACGTGGAAAAAACATACAAAACATAGGATTCGGAACATCAAGATTTTGGTCGAATTTTTTAAGAATTTTCAAATTTTCAGATAGGAGGTTCCATATAAGGTCAAAAACTACATACTCAGATCTTCACCAAACATTGCAGGAATACATTGGATGTCAAGACACGTGGAAAAAACGTACAAAACAAGAGATTGGGGTCATCAAGATTTTGCACGGATTTTTTAGGAATTTTCAAATTTTCAGATGGGAGGTTCCAGATAAGGTCAAAAACTACATACTCAGATCTTCACCAAACTTTGCAGGGATACATTGGATGTCAAGACACGTGGAAAAAACGTACAAAACAAGAGATTGGAGACATCAAGATTTTGGACGAATTTTTTAAGAATTTTCAAATTTTCAGATAGGAGGTTCCATATAAGGTCAAAAACTACATACTCAGATCTTCACCAAACTTTGCATGGATACATTATGTGTCAAGACACGTGGAAAAAACGTACAAAACAAAAGATTGGAGACATCAAGATTTTGGTCGAATTTTTTAAGAATTTTCAAATTTTCAGATGGGAGGTTCCAGATAAGGTCAAAAACTACATACTCAGATCTTCACCAAACTTTGCAGGGATACATTGGATGTCAAGACACGTGGAAAAAACGTACAAAAAAGAGATTGGAGACATCAAGATTTTGGACGAATTTTTTAACAATTTTCAAATTTTCAGAAAGGATGTTCCAGATAAGGTCAAAAACGACATACTCAGATCTTCACCAAACTTTGCAGGGATACATTGGATATCAAGACACGTGGAAAAAACGTACAAAACAAGAGATTGGAGACATCAAGATTTTGGACGAATTTTTTAAGAATTTTCAAATTTTCAGAAAGGATGTTCCAGATAAGGTCAAAAACGACATACTCAGATCTTCACCAAACTTTGCAGGGATCCATTGGAGGTCGAGACACGTGGAAAAAACGTACAAAACAAGAGATTGGAGACATCAAGATTTTGGACGAATTTTTGAAGAATTTTCAAATTTTCAGATAGGAGGTTCCAGATAAGGTCTAAAACTACATACTCAGATCTCCACCAAACATTGCAGGAATACATTGGATGTCAAGACACGTGGAAAAAACGTACAAAACAAGAGATTGGAGACATCAAGATTTTCGACGAATTTTTGAAGAATTTTCAAATTTTCAGATAGGAGGTTCCAGATAAGGTCAAAAACTACATACTCAGATCTTCACCAAACGTTGCAGGGATACTTTGCATGTCAAGACACGTGGAAAAAACGTACAAAACAAGAGATTGGAGACATCAAGATTTTCGACGAATTTTTTAAGAATTTTCAAATTTTCAGATGGGAGGTTCCAGATAAGGTCAAAAACGACATACTCAGATCTTCACCAAACTTTGCATGGATACATTGGATGTCAAGACACGTGGAAAAAACGTACAAAACAAGAGATTAGAGACATCAAGATTTTGGACGAATTTTTTAAGAATTTTCAAATTTTCAGATAGGAGGTTCCAGATAAGGTCAAAAACTACATACTCAGATCTTCACCAAACGTTGCAGGGATACTTTGCATGTCAAGACACGTGGAAAAAACGTACAAAACAAGAGATTGGAGACATCAAGATTTTCGACGAATTTTTTAAGAATTTTCAAATTTTCAGATGGGAGTTTCCAGATAAGGTCAAAAACGACATACTCAGATCTTCACCAAACTTTGCATGGATACATTGGATGTCAAGACACGTGGAAAAAACGTACAAAACAAGAGATTGGGGTCATCAAGATTTTGCACGGATTTTTTAGGAATTTTCAAATTTTCAGATGGGAGGTTCCAGATAAGGTCAAAAACTACATACTCAGATCTTCACCAAACTTTGCAGGGATACATTGGATGTCAAGACACGTGGAAAAAACGTACAAAACAAGAGATTGGAGACATCAAGATTTTGGACGAATTTTTTAAGAATTTTCAAATTTTCAGATAGGAGGTTCCATATAAGGTCAAAAACTACATACTCAGATCTTCACCAAACTTTGCATGGATACATTATGTGTCAAGACACGTGGAAAAAACGTACAAAACAAAAGATTGGAGACATCAAGATTTTGGTCGAATTTTTTAAGAATTTTCAAATTTTCAGATGGGAGGTTCCAGATAAGGTCAAAAACTACATACTCAGATCTTCACCAAACTTTGCAGGGATCCATTGGATGTCAAGACACGTGGAAAAAACGTACAAAAAAGAGATTGGAGACATCAAGATTTTGGACGAATTTTTTAACAATTTTCAAATTTTCAGAAAGGATGTTCCAGATAAGGTCAAAAACGACATACTCAGATCTTCACCAAACTTTGCAGGGATACATTGGATATCAAGACACGTGGAAAAAACGTACAAAACAAGAGATTGGAGACATCAAGATTTTCGACGAATTTTTTAAGAATTTTCAAATTTTCAGATAGGAGGTTCCAGATAAGGTCAAAAACTACATACTCAGATCTTCACCAAACGTTGCAGGGATACTTTGCATGTCAAGACACGTGGAAAAAACGTACAAAACAAAAGATTGGAGACATCAAGATTTTCGACGAATTTTTTAAGAATTTTCAAATTTTCAGATGGGAGGTTCCAGATAAGGTCAAAAACGACATACTCAGATCTTCACCAAACTTTGCAGGGATACTTTGGATGTCAAGACACGTGGAAAAAACGTACAAAACAAGAGATTGGGGTCATCAAGATTTTGGACGAATTTTTTAAGAATTTTCAAATTTTCAGAAAGGAGGTTCCATATAAGGTCAAAAACTACATACTCAGATCTTCACCAAACTTTGCAGGGATACTTTGGATGTCAAGACACGTGGAAAAAACGTACAAAACAAGAGATTGGGGTCATCAAGATTTTGGACGAATTTTTTAAGAATTTTCAAATTTTCAGATGGGAGGTTCAATATAAGGTCAAAAACTACATACTCAGATCTTCACCAAACTTTGCATGGATACATTGGATGTCAAGACACGTGGAAAAAACATACAAAACATAGGATTCGGAACATCAAGATTTTGGTCGAATTTTTTAAGAATTTTCAAATTTTCAGATAGGAGGTTCCATATAAGGTCAAAAACTACATACTCAGATCTTCACCAAACATTGCAGGAATACATTGGATGTCAAGACACGTGGAAAAAACGTACAAAACAAGAGATTGGGGTCATCAAGATTTTGCACGGATTTTTTAGGAATTTTCAAATTTTCAGATGGGAGGTTCCAGATAAGGTCAAAAACTACATACTCAGATCTTCACCAAACTTTGCAGGGATACATTGGATGTCAAGACACGTGGAAAAAACGTACAAAACAAGAGATTGGAGACATCAAGATTTTGGACGAATTTTTTAAGAATTTTCAAATTTTCAGATAGGAGGTTCCATATAAGGTCAAAAACTACATACTCAGATCTTCACCAAACTTTGCATGGATACATTATGTGTCAAGACACGTGGAAAAAACGTACAAAACAAAAGATTGGAGACATCAAGATTTTGGTCGAATTTTTTAAGAATTTTCAAATTTTCAGATGGGAGGTTCCAGATAAGGTCAAAAACTACATACTCAGATCTTCACCAAACTTTGCAGGGATACATTGGATGTCAAGACACGTGGAAAAAACGTACAAAAAAGAGATTGGAGACATCAAGATTTTGGACGAATTTTTTAACAATTTTCAAATTTTCAGAAAGGATGTTCCAGATAAGGTCAAAAACGACATACTCAGATCTTCACCAAACTTTGCAGGGATACATTGGATATCAAGACACGTGGAAAAAACGTACAAAACAAGAGATTGGAGACATCAAGATTTTGGACGAATTTTTTAAGAATTTTCAAATTTTCAGAAAGGATGTTCCAGATAAGGTCAAAAACGACATACTCAGATCTTCACCAAACTTTGCAGGGATCCATTGGAGGTCGAGACACGTGGAAAAAACGTACAAAACAAGAGATTGGAGACATCAAGATTTTGGACGAATTTTTGAAGAATTTTCAAATTTTCAGATAGGAGGTTCCAGATAAGGTCTAAAACTACATACTCAGATCTCCACCAAACATTGCAGGAATACATTGGATGTCAAGACACGTGGAAAAAACGTACAAAACAAGAGATTGGAGACATCAAGATTTTCGACGAATTTTTGAAGAATTTTCAAATTTTCAGATAGGAGGTTCCAGATAAGGTCAAAAACTACATACTCAGATCTTCACCAAACGTTGCAGGGATACTTTGCATGTCAAGACACGTGGAAAAAACGTACAAAACAAGAGATTGGAGACATCAAGATTTTCGACGAATTTTTTAAGAATTTTCAAATTTTCAGATGGGAGGTTCCAGATAAGGTCAAAAACGACATACTCAGATCTTCACCAAACTTTGCATGGATACATTGGATGTCAAGACACGTGGAAAAAACGTACAAAACAAGAGATTGGAGACATCAAGATTTTGGACGAATTTTTTAAGAATTTTCAAATTTTCAGAAAGGAGGTTCCAGATAAGGTCAAAAACTACATACTCAGATCTTCACCAAACGTTGCAGGGATACTTTGCATGTCAAGACACGTGGAAAAAACGTACAAAACAAGAGTTTGGAGACATCAAGATTTTCGACGAATTTTTTAAGAATTTTCAAATTTTCAGATGGGAGGTTCCAGATAAGGTCAAAAACGACAGACTCAGATCTTCACCAAACCTTGCATGGATACATTGGATGTCAAGACACGTGGAAAAAACGTACAAAACAAGAGATTGGGGTCATCAAGATTTTGCACGGATTTTTTAGGAATTTTCAAATTTTCAGATGGGAGGTTCCAGATAAGGTCAAAAACTACATACTCAGATCTTCACCAAACTTTGCAGGGATACATTGGATGTCAAGACACGTGGAAAAAACGTACAAAACAAGAGATTGGAGACATCAAGATTTTGGACGAATTTTTTAAGAATTTTCAAATTTTCAGATAGGAGGTTCCATATAAGGTCAAAAACTACATACTCAGATCTTCACCAAACTTTGCATGGATACATTATGTGTCAAGACACGTGGAAAAAACGTACAAAACAAAAGATTGGAGACATCAAGATTTTGGTCGAATTTTTTAAGAATTTTCAAATTTTCAGATGGGAGGTTCCAGATAAGGTCAAAAACTACATACTCAGATCTTCACCAAACTTTGCAGGGATACATTGGATGTCAAGACACGTGGAAAAAACGTACAAAAAAGAGATTGGAGACATCAAGATTTTGGACGAATTTTTTAACAATTTTCAAATTTTCAGAAAGGATGTTCCAGATAAGGTCAAAAACGACATACTCAGATCTTCACCAAACTTTGCAGGGATACATTGGATATCAAGACACGTGGAAAAAACGTACAAAACAAGAGATTGGAGACATCAAGATTTTCGACGAATTTTTTAAGAATTTTCAAATTTTCAGATAGGAGGTTCCAGATAAGGTCAAAAACTACATACTCAGATCTTCACCAAACGTTGCAGGGATACTTTGCATGTCAAGACACGTGGAAAAAACGTACAAAACAAAAGATTGGAGACATCAAGATTTTCGACGAATTTTTTAAGAATTTTCAAATTTTCAGATGGGAGGTTCCAGATAAGGTCAAAAACGACATACTCAGATCTTCACCAAACTTTGCATGGATACATTGGATGTCAAGACACGTGGAAAAAACGTACAAAACAAGAGATTGGAGACATCAAGATTTTGGACGAATTTTTTAAGAATTCTCAAATTTTCAGAAAGGAGGTTCCATATAAGGTCAAAAACTACATACTCAGATCTTCACCAAACTTTGCAGGGATACTTTGGATGTCAAGACACGTGGAAAAAACGTACAAAACAAGAGATTGGGGTCATCAAGATTTTGGACGAATTTTTTAAGAATTTTCAAATTTTCAGATGGGAGGTTCAATATAAGGTCAAAAACTACATACTCAGATCTTCACCAAACTTTGCATGGATACATTGGATGTCAAGACACGTGGAAAAAACATACAAAACATAGGATTCGGAACATCAAGATTTTGGTCGAATTTTTTAAGAATTTTCAAATTTTCAGATAGGAGGTTCCATATAAGGTCAAAAACTACATACTCAGATCTTCACCAAACATTGCAGGAATACATTGGATGTCAAGACACGTGGAAAAAACGTACAAAACAAGAGATTGGGGTCATCAAGATTTTGCACGGATTTTTTAGGAATTTTCAAATTTTCAGATGGGAGGTTCCAGATAAGGTCAAAAACTACATACTCAGATCTTCACCAAACTTTGCAGGGATACATTGGATGTCAAGACACGTGGAAAAAACGTACAAAACAAGAGATTGGAGACATCAAGATTTTGGACGAATTTTTTAAGAATTTTCAAATTTTCAGATAGGAGGTTCCATATAAGGTCAAAAACTACATACTCAGATCTTCACCAAACTTTGCATGGATACATTATGTGTCAAGACACGTGGAAAAAACGTACAAAACAAAAGATTGGAGACATCAAGATTTTGGTCGAATTTTTTAAGAATTTTCAAATTTTCAGATGGGAGGTTCCAGATAAGGTCAAAAACTACATACTCAGATCTTCACCAAACTTTGCAGGGATACATTGGATGTCAAGACACGTGGAAAAAACGTACAAAAAAGAGATTGGAGACATCAAGATTTTGGACGAATTTTTTAACAATTTTCAAATTTTCAGAAAGGATGTTCCAGATAAGGTCAAAAACGACATACTCAGATCTTCACCAAACTTTGCAGGGATACATTGGATATCAAGACACGTGGAAAAAACATACGAAACAAGAGATTGGAGACATCAAGATTTTGGACGAATTTTTTAAGAATTTTCAAATTTTCAGAAAGGATGTTCCAGATAAGGTCAAAAACGACATACTCAGATCTTCACCAAACTTTGCAGGGATCCATTGGAGGTCGAGACACGTGGAAAAAACGTACAAAACAAGAGATTGGAGACATCAAGATTTTGGACGAATTTTTGAAGAATTTTCAAATTTTCAGATAGGAGGTTCCAGATAAGGTCTAAAACTACATACTCAGATCTCCACCAAACATTGCAGGAATACATTGGATGTCAAGACACGTGGAAAAAACGTACAAAACAAGAGATTGGAGACATCAAGATTTTCGACGAATTTTTGAAGAATTTTCAAATTTTCAGATAGGAGGTTCCAGATAAGGTCAAAAACTACATACTCAGATCTTCACCAAACGTTGCAGGGATACTTTGCATGTCAAGACACGTGGAAAAAACGTACAAAACAAGAGATTGGAGACATCAAGATTTTCGACGATTTTTTTAAGAATTTTCAAATTTTCAGATGGGAGGTTCCAGATAAGGTCAAAAACGACATACTCAGATCTTCACCAAACTTTGCATGGATACATTGGATGTCAAGACACGTGGAAAAAACGTACAAAACAAGAGATTGGAGACATCAAGATTTTGGACGAATTTTTTAAGAATTCTCAAATTTTCAGAAAGGAGGTTCCATATAAGGTCAAAAACTACATACTCAGATCTTCACCAAACTTTGCAGGGATACTTTGGATGTCAAGACACGTGGAAAAAACGTACAAAACAAGAGATTGGGGTCATCAAGATTTTGGACGAATTTTTTAAAAATTTTCAAATTTTCAGATGGGAGGTTCAATATAAGGTCAAAAACTACATACTCAGATCTTCACCAAACTTTGCATGGATACATTGGATGTCAAGACACGTGGAAAAAGCATACAAAACATAGGATTCGGAACATCAAGATTTTGGTCGAATTTTTTAAGAATTTTCAAATTTTCAGATAGGAGGTTCCATATAAGGTCAAAAACTACATACTCAGATCTTCACCAAACATTGCAGGAATACATTGGATGTCAAGACACGTGGAAAAAACGTACAAAACAAGAGATTGGGGTCATCAAGATTTTGCACGGATTTTTTAGGAATTTTCAAATTTTCAGATGGGAGGTTCCAGATAAGGTCAAAAACTACATACTCAGATCTTCACCAAACTTTGCAGGGATACATTGGATGTCAAGACACGTGGAAAAAACGTACAAAACAAGAGATTGGAGACATCAAGATTTTGGACGAATTTTTTAAGAATTTTCAAATTTTCAGATAGGAGGTTCCATATAAGGTCAAAAACTACATACTCAGATCTTCACCAAACTTTGCATGGATACATTATGTGTCAAGACACGTGGAAAAAACGTACAAAACAAAAGATTGGAGACATCAAGATTTTGGTCGAATTTTTTAAGAATTTTCAAATTTTCAGATGGGAGGTTCCAGATAAGGTCAAAAACTACATACTCAGATCTTCACCAAACTTTGCAGGGATACATTGGATGTCAAGACACGTGGAAAAAACGTACAAAAAAGAGATTGGAGACATCAAGATTTTGGACGAATTTTTTAACAATTTTCAAATTTTCAGAAAGGATGTTCCAGATAAGGTCAAAAACGACATACTCAGATCTTCACCAAACTTTGCAGGGATACATTGGATATCAAGACACGTGGAAAAAACGTACAAAACAAGAGATTGGGGACATCAAGATTTTGGACGAATTTTTTAAGAATTTTCAAATTTTCAGATAGGAGGTTCCAGATAAGGTCAAAAACTACATACTCAGATCTTCACAAAACTTTGCAGGGATACATTGGATGTCAAGACACGTGGAAAAAACGTACAAAACAAGAGATTGGGGTCATCAAGATTTTGGACGGATTTTTTAGGAATTTTCAAATTTTCAGATGGGAGGTTCCAGATAAGGTCAAAAACTACATACTCAGATCTTCACCAAACATTGCAGGGATACATTGGATGTCAAGACACGTGGAAAAACGTACAAAACAAGAGATTGGAGACATCAAAATTTTGGACGAATTTTTTAAGAATTTTCAAATTTTCAGATAGGAGGTTCCATATGAGGTCAAAAACTACATACTCAGATCTTCACCAAACTTTGCAGGAATACTTTGCATGTCAAGACACGTGGAAAAAACGCACAAAACAAGAGATCGGAGACATCAAGATTTTCGACGAATTTTTTAAGAATTTTCAAATTTTCAGATGGGAGGTTCCAGATAAGGTCAAAAACGACATACTCAGATCTTCACCAAACTTTGCATGGATACATTGGATGTCAAGACACGTGGAAAAAACATACAAAACATAGGATTGGTGACATCAAGATTTTGGACGAATTTTTTAAGAATTTTCAAATTTTCAGATAGGAGGTTCCAGATAAGGTCAAAAACTACATACTCAGATCTTCACCAAACTTTGCAGGGATACATTGGATGTCAAGACACGTGGAAAAAACGTACAAAACAAGAGATTGGAGACATCAAGATTATGGACGAATTTTTTGAGAATTTTCAAATTTTCAGAAAGGAGGTTCCATATAAGGTCAAAAACTACATACTCAGATCTTCACCAAACTTTGCAGGGATACATTGGATGTCAAGAAACGTGGAAAAAACGTACAAAACAAGAGATTGGAGACATCAAGATTTTCGACGAATTTTTTAAGAATTTTCAAATTTTCAGAAAGGATGTTCCAGATAAGGTCAAAAACGACATACTCAGATCTTCACTAACTTTGCAGGGATACATTGGAGGTCGAGACACGTGGAAAAAACGTACAAAACAAGAGATTGGAGACATCAAGATTTTGGACGAATTTTTGAAGAATTTTCAAATTTTCAGATAGGAGGTTCCAGATAAGGTCAAAAACTACATACTCAGATCTCCACCAAACATTGCAGGGATACATTGGATGTCAAGACACGTGGAAAAAACGTACAAAGCAAGAGATTGGAGACATCAAGATTTTCGACGAATTTTTGAAGAATTTTCAAATTTTCAGATAGGAGGTTCCAGATAAGGTCAAAAACTACATACTCAGATCTTCACCAAACGTTGCAGGGATACTTTGCATGTCAAGACACGTGGAAAAAACGTACAAAACAAGAGATTGGAGACATCAAGATTTTCGACGAATTTTTTAAGAATTTTCAAATTTTCGGATAAGAGGTTCCAGATAAGGTCAAAAACGACATACTCAGATCTTCACCAAACTTTGCATGGATACATTGGATGTCAAGACACGTGGAAAAAACGTACAAAACAAGAGATTGGAGACATCAAGATTTTGGACGAATTTTTTAAGAATTCTCAAATTTTCAGAAAGGAGGTTCCATATAAGGTCAAAAACTACATACTCAGATCTTCACCAAACTTTGCAGGGATACATTGGATGTCAAGACACGTGGAAAAAACGTACAAAACAAGAGATTGGGGTCTTCAAGATTTTGGACGAATTTTTTAAGAATTTTCAAATTTTCAGATAGGAGGTTCCAGATAAGGTCAAAAACTACATACTCAGATCTTCACCAAACGTTGCAGGGATACTTTGCATGTCAAGACACGTGGAAAAAACGTACAAAACAAGAGATTGGAGACATGAAGATTTTCGACGAATTTTTTAAGAATTTTCAAATTTTCAGATAGGAGGTTCCATATAAGGTCAAAAACTACATACTCAGATCTTCACCAAACATTGCAGGAATACATTGGATGTCAAGACACGTGGAAAAAACGTACAAAACAAGAGATTGGAGACATCAAGATTTTCGACGAATTTTTGAAGAATTTTCAAATTTTCAGATAGGAGGTTCCATATAAGGTCAAAAACTACATACTCAGATCTTCACCAAACTTTGCATGGATATATTATGTGTCAAGACACGTGGAAAAAACGTACAAAACAAAAGATTGGAGACATCAAGATTTTGGTCGAATTTTTTAAGAATTTTCAAATTTTCAGATGGGAGGTTCCAGATAAGGTCAAAAACTACATACTCAGATCTTCACCAAACTTTGCAGGGATACATTGGATGTCAAGACACGTGGAAAAAACGTACAAAACAAAAGATTGGAGACATCAAGATTATGGACGAATTTTTTGAGAATTTTCAAATTTTCAGAAAGGAGGTTCCATATAAGGTCAAAAACTACATACTCAGATCTTCACCAAACTTTGCAGGGATACATTGGATGTCAAGACACGTGGAAAAAACGTACAAAACAAGAGATTTTAGACATCAAGATTTTCGACGAATTTTTTAAGAATTTTCAAATTTTCAGAAAGGATGTTCCAGATAAGGTCAAAAACGACATACTCAGATCTTCACCAAACTTTGCAGGGATACATTGGAGGTCGAGACACGTGGAAAAAACGTACAAAACAAGAGATTGGAGACATCAAGATTTTGGACGAATTTTTGAAGAATTTTCAAATTTTCTGATAGGAGGTCCCAGATAAGGTCAAAAACTACATACTCAGATCTCCACCAAACATTGCAGGGATACATTGGATGTCAAGACACGTGGAAAAAACGTACAAAACAAGAGATTGGAGACATCAAGATTTTCGACGAATTTTTGAAGAATTTTCAAATTTTCAGATGGGAGGTTCCAGATAAGGTCAAAAACTACATACTCAGATCTTCACCAAACTTTGCAGGGATACATTGGATGTCAAGACACGTGGAAAAAACGTACAAAAAAGAGATTGGAGACATCAAGATTTTGGACGAATTTTTTAACAATTTTCAAATTTTCAGAAAGGATGTTCCAGATAAGGTCAAAAACGACATACTCAGATCTTCACCAAACTTTGCATGGATACATTGGATGTCAAGACACGTGGAAAAAACGTACAAAACAAGAGATTGGGGTCATCAAGATTTTGCACGGATTTTTTAGGAATTTTCAAATTTTCAGATGGGAGGTTCCAGATAAGGTCAAAAACTACATACTCAGATCTTCACCAAACTTTGCAGGGATACATTGGATGTCAAGACACGTGGAAAAAACGTACAAAACAAGAGATTGGAGACATCAAGATTTTGGACGAATTTTTTAAGAATTTTCAAATTTTCAGATAGGAGGTTCCATATAAGGTCAAAAACTACATACTCAGATCTTCACCAAACTTTGCATGGATACATTATGTGTCAAGACACGTGGAAAAAACGTACAAAACAAAAGATTGGAGACATCAAGATTTTGGTCGAATTTTTTAAGAATTTTCAAATTTTCAGATGGGAGGTTCCAGATAAGGTCAAAAACTACATACTCAGATCTTCACCAAACTTTGCAGGGATACATTGGATGTCAAGACACGTGGAAAAAACGTACAAAAAAGAGATTGGAGACATCAAGATTTTGGACGAATTTTTTAACAATTTTCAAATTTTCAGAAAGGATGTTCCAGATAAGGTCAAAAACGACATACTCAGATCTTCACCAAACTTTGCAGGGATACATTGGATATCAAGACACGTGGAAAAAACGTACAAAACAAGAGATTGGAGACATCAAGATTTTCGACGAATTTTTTAAGAATTTTCAAATTTTCAGATAGGAGGTTCCAGATAAGGTCAAAAACTACATACTCAGATCTTCACCAAACGTTGCAGGGATACTTTGCATGTCAAGACACGTGGAAAAAACGTACAAAACAAAAGATTGGAGACATCAAGATTTTCGAAGAATTTTTTAAGAATTTTCAAATTTTCAGATGGGAGGTTCCAGATAAGGTCAAAAACGACATACTCAGATCTTCACCAAACTTTGCATGGATACATTGGATGTCAAGACACGTGGAAAAAACGTACAAAACAAGAGATTGGAGACATCAAGATTTTGGACGAATTTTTTAAGAATTCTCAAATTTTCAGAAAGGAGGTTCCATATAAGGTCAAAAACTACATACTCAGATCTTCACCAAACTTTGCAGGGATACTTTGGATGTCAAGACACGTGGAAAAAACGTACAAAACAAGAGATTGGGGTCATCAAGATTTTGGACGAATTTTTTAAGAATTTTCAAATTTTCAGATGGGAGGTTCAATATAAGGTCAAAAACTACATACTCAGATCTTCACCAAACTTTGCATGGATACATTGGATGTCAAGACACGTGGAAAAAACATACAAAACATAGGATTCGGAACATCAAGATTTTGGTCGAATTTTTTAAGAATTTTCAAATTTTCAGATAGGAGGTTCCATATAAGGTCAAAAACTACATACTCAGATCTTCACCAAACATTGCAGGAATACATTGGATGTCAAGACACGTGGAAAAAACGTACAAAACAAGAGATTGGGGTCATCAAGATTTTGCACGGATTTTTTAGGAATTTTCAAATTTTCAGATGGGAGGTTCCAGATAAGGTCAAAAACGACATACTCAGATCTTCACCAAACTTTGCAGGGATCCATTGGAGGTCGAGACACGTGGAAAAAACGTACAAAACAAGAGATTGGAGACATCAAGATTTTCGACGAATTTTTTAAGAATTTTCAAATTTTCAGATAGGAGGTTCCATATAAGGTCAAAAACTACATACTCAGATCTTCACCAAACTTTGCAGGGATACATTGGATGTCAAGACACGTGGAAAAAACGTACAAAACAAGAGATTGGAGACATCAAGATTTTCGACGAATTTTTTAAGAATTTTCAAATTTTCAGAAAGGATGTTCCAGATAAGGTCAAAAACGACATACTCAGATCTTCACCAAACTTTGCAGGGATCCATTGGAGGTCGAGACACGTGGAAAAAACGTACAAAACAAGAGATTGGAGACATCAAGATTTTGGACGAATTTTTGAAGAATTTTCAAATTTTCAGATAGGAGGTTCCAGATAAGGTCAAAAACTACATACTCAGATCATCACCAAACGTTGCAGGGATACTTTGCATGTCAAGACACGTGGAAAAAACGTACAAAACAAAAGATTGGAGACATCAAGGTTTTCGACGAATTTTTTAAGAATTTTCAAATTTTCAGATGGGAGGTTCCAGATAAGGTCAAAAACGACATACTCAGATCTTCACCAAACTTTGCATGGATACATTGGATGTCAAGACACGTGGAAAAAACGTACAAAACAAGAGATTGGAGACATCAAGATTTTGGACGAATTTTTTAAGAATTTTCAAATTTTCAGATGGGAGGTTCAATATAAGGTCAAAAACTACATACTCAGATCTTCACCAAACTTTGCAGGGATACTTTGGATGTCAAGACACGTGGAAAAAACGTACAAAACAAGAGATTGGGGTCATCAAGATTTTGGACGAATTTTTTAAGAATTTTCAAATTTTCAGATGGGAGGTTCAATATAAGGTCAAAAACTACATACTCAGATCTTCACCAAACTTTGCATGGATACATTGGATGTCAAGACACGTGGAAAAAACATACAAAACATAGGATTCGGAACATCAAGATTTTGGTCGAATTTTTTAAGAATTTTCAAATTTTCAGATAGGAGGTTCCATATAAGGTCAAAAACTACATACTCAGATCTTCACCAAACATTGCAGGAATACATTGGATGTCAAGACACGTGGAAAAAACGTACAAAACAAGAGATTGGGGTCATCAAGATTTTGCACGGATTTTTTAGGAATTTTCAAATTTTCAGATGGGAGGTTCCAGATAAGGTCAAAAACTACATACTCAGATCTTCACCAAACTTTGCAGGGATACATTGGATGTCAAGACACGTGGAAAAAACGTACAAAACAAGAGATTGGAGACATCAAGATTTTGGACGAATTTTTTAAGAATTTTCAAATTTTCAGATAGGAGGTTCCATATAAGGTCAAAAACTACATACTCAGATCTTCACCAAACTTTGCATGGATACATTATGTGTCAAGACACGTGGAAAAAACGTACAAAACAAAAGATTGGAGACATCAAGATTTTGGTCGAATTTTTTAAGAATTTTCAAATTTTCAGATGGGAGGTTCCAGATAAGGTCAAAAACTACATACTCAGATCTTCACCAAACTTTGCAGGGATACATTGGATGTCAAGACACGTGGAAAAAACGTACAAAACAAGAGATTGGAGACATCAAGATTATGGACGAATTTTTTGAGAATTTTCAAATTTTCAGAAAGGAGGTTCCATATAAGGTCAAAAACTACATACTCAGATCTTCACCAAACTTTGCAGGGATACATTGGATGTCAAGACACGTGGAAAAAACGTACAAAACAAGAGATTGGAGACATCAAGATTTTCGACGAATTTTTTAAGAATTTTCAAATTTTCAGAAAGGATGTTCCAGATAAGGTCAAAAACGACATACTCAGATCTTCACCAAACTTTGCAGGGATACATTGGAGGTCGAGACGCGAGGAAAAAACGTACAAAACAAGAGATTGGAGACATCAAGATTTTGGACGAATTTTTGAAGAATTTTCAAATTTTCTGATAGGAGGTCCCAGATATGGTCAAAAACTACATACTCAGATCTCCACCAAACATTGCAGGGATACATTGGATGTCAAGACACGTGGAAAAAACGTACAAAACAAGAGATTGGAGACATCAAGATTTTCGACGAATTTTTGAAGAATTTTCAAATTTTCAGATAGGAGGTTCCAGATAAGGTCAAAAACTACATACTCAGATCTTCACCAAACGTTGCAGGGATACTTTGCAATTCAAGACACGTGGAAAAAACGTACAAAACAAGAGATTGGAGACATCAAGATTTTCGACGAATTTTTTAAGAATTTTCAAATTTTCAGATGGGAGGTTCCAGATAAGGTCAAAAACGACATACTCAGATCTTCACCAAACTTTGCATGGATACATTGGATGTCAAGACACGTGGAAAAAACGTACAAAACAAGAGATTGGGGTCATCAAGATTTTGCACGGATTTTTTAGGAATTTTCAAATTTTCAGATGGGAGGTTCCAGATAAGGTCAAAAACTACATACTCAGATCTTCACCAAACTTTGCAGGGATACATTGGATGTCAAGACACGTGGAAAAAACGTACAAAACAAGAGATTGGAGACATCAAGATTTTGGACGAATTTTTTAAGAATTTTCAAATTTTCAGATAGGAGGTTCCATATAAGGTCAAAAACTACATACTCAGATCTTCACCAAACTTTGCATGGATACATTATATGTCAAGACACGTGGAAAAAACGTACAAAACAAAAGATTGGAGACATCAAGATTTTGGTCGAATTTTTTAAGAATTTTCAAATTTTCAGATGGGAGGTTCCAGATAAGGTCAAAAACTACATACTCAGATCTTCACCAAACTTTGCAGGGATACATTGGATGTCAAGACACGTGGAAAAAACGTACAAAAAAGAGATTGGAGACATCAAGATTTTGGACGAATTTTTTAACAATTTTCAAATTTTCAGAAAGGATGTTCCAGATAAGGTCAAAAACGACATACTCAGATCTTCACCAAACTTTGCAGGGATACATTGGATATCAAGACACGTGGAAAAAACGTACAAAACAAGAGATTGGAGACATCAAGATTTTCGACGAATTTTTTAAGAATTTTCAAATTTTCAGATAGGAGGTTCCAGATAAGGTCAAAAACTACATACTCAGATCTTCACCAAACGTTGCAGGGATACTTTGCATGTCAAGACACGTGGAAAAAACGTACAAAACAAAAGATTGGAGACATCAAGATTTTCGACGAATTTTTTAAGAATTTTCAAATTTTCAGATGGGAGGTTCCAGATAAGGTCAAAAACGACATACTCAGATCTTCACCAAACTTTGCATGGATACATTGGATGTCAAGACACGTGGAAAAAACGTACAAAACAAGAGATTGGAGACATCAAGATTTTGGACGAATTTTTTAAGAATTCTCAAATTTTCAGAAAGGAGGTTCCATATAAGGTCAAAAACTACATACTCAGATCTTCACCAAACTTTGCAGGGATACTTTGGATGTCAAGACACGTGGAAAAAACGTACAAAACAAGAGATTGGGGTCATCAAGATTTTGGACGAATTTTTTAAGAATTTTCAAATTTTCAGATGGGAGGTTCAATATAAGGTCAAAAACTACATACTCAGATCTTCACCAAACTTTGCATGGATACATTGGATGTCAAGACACGTGGAAAAAACATACAAAACTTAGGATTCGGAACATCAAGATTTTGGTCGAATTTTTTAAGAATTTTCAAATTTTCAGATAGGAGGTTCCATATAAGGTCAAAAACTACATACTCAGATCTTCACCAAACATTGCAGGAATACATTGGATGTCAAGACACGTGGAAAAAACGTACAAAACAAGAGATTGGGGTCATCAAGATTTTGCACGGATTTTTTAGGAATTTTCAAATTTTCAGATGGGAGGTTCCAGATAAGGTCAAAAACTACATACTCAGATCTTCACCAAACTTTGCAGGGATACATTGGATGTCAAGACACGTGGAAAAAACGTACAAAACAAGAGATTGGAGACATCAAGATTTTGGACGAATTTTTTAAGAATTTTCAAATTTTCAGATAGGAGGTTCCATATAAGGTCAAAAACTACATACTCAGATCTTCACCAAACTTTGCATGGATACATTATGTGTCAAGACACGTGGAAAAAACGTACAAAACAAGAGATTGGAGACATCAAGATTTTGGACGAATTTTTGAAGAATTTTCAAATTTTCAGATAGGAGGTTCCAGATAAGGTCAAAAACTACATACTCAGATCATCACCAAACGTTGCAGGGATACTTTGCATGTCAAGACACGTGGAAAAAACGTACAAAACAAAAGATTGGAGACATCAAGGTTTTCGACGAATTTTTTAAGAATTTTCAAATTTTCAGATGGGAGGTTCCAGATAAGGTCAAAAACGACATACTCAGATCTTCACCAAACTTTGCATGGATACATTGGATGTCAAGACACGTGGAAAAAACGTACAAAACAAGAGATTGGAGACATCAAGATTTTGGACGAATTTTTTAAGAATTTTCAAATTTTCAGATGGGAGGTTCAATATAAGGTCAAAAACTACATACTCAGATCTTCACCAAACTTTGCAGGGATACTTTGGATGTCAAGACACGTGGAAAAAACGTACAAAACAAGAGATTGGGGTCATCAAGATTTTGGACGAATTTTTTAAGAATTTTCAAATTTTCAGATGGGAGGTTCAATATAAGGTCAAAAACTACATACTCAGATCTTCACCAAACTTTGCATGGATACATTGGATGTCAAGACACGTGGAAAAAACATACAAAACATAGGATTCGGAACATCAAGATTTTGGTCGAATTTTTTAAGAATTTTCAAATTTTCAGATAGGAGGTTCCATATAAGGTCAAAAACTACATACTCAGATCTTCACCAAACATTGCAGGAATACATTGGATGTCAAGACACGTGGAAAAAACGTACAAAACAAGAGATTGGGGTCATCAAGATTTTGCACGGATTTTTTAGGAATTTTCAAATTTTCAGATGGGAGGTTCCAGATAAGGTCAAAAACTACATACTCAGATCTTCACCAAACTTTGCAGGGATACATTGGATGTCAAGACACGTGGAAAAAACGTACAAAACAAGAGATTGGAGACATCAAGATTTTGGACGAATTTTTTAAGAATTTTCAAATTTTCAGATAGGAGGTTCCATATAAGGTCAAAAACTACATACTCAGATCTTCACCAAACTTTGCATGGATACATTATGTGTCAAGACACGTGGAAAAAACGTACAAAACAAAAGATTGGAGACATCAAGATTTTGGTCGAATTTTTTAAGAATTTTCAAATTTTCAGATGGGAGGTTCCAGATAAGGTCAAAAACTACATACTCAGATCTTCACCAAACTTTGCAGGGATACATTGGATGTCAAGACACGTGGAAAAAACGTACAAAACAAGAGATTGGAGACATCAAGATTATGGACGAATTTTTTGAGAATTTTCAAATTTTCAGAAAGGAGGTTCCATATAAGGTCAAAAACTACATACTCAGATCTTCACCAAACTTTGCAGGGATACATTGGATGTCAAGACACGTGGAAAAAACGTACAAAACAAGAGATTGGAGACATCAAGATTTTCGACGAATTTTTTAAGAATTTTCAAATTTTCAGAAAGGATGTTCCAGATAAGGTCAAAAACGACATACTCAGATCTTCACCAAACTTTGCAGGGATACATTGGAGGTCGAGACGCGAGGAAAAAACGTACAAAACAAGAGATTGGAGACATCAAGATTTTGGACGAATTTTTGAAGAATTTTCAAATTTTCTGATAGGAGGTCCCAGATATGGTCAAAAACTACATACTCAGATCTCCACCAAACATTGCAGGGATACATTGGATGTCAAGACACGTGGAAAAAACGTACAAAACAAGAGATTGGAGACATCAAGATTTTCGACGAATTTTTGAAGAATTTTCAAATTTTCAGATAGGAGGTTCCAGATAAGGTCAAAAACTACATACTCAGATCTTCACCAAACGTTGCAGGGATACTTTGCAATTCAAGACACGTGGAAAAAACGTACAAAACAAGAGATTGGAGACATCAAGATTTTCGACGAATTTTTTAAGAATTTTCAAATTTTCAGATGGGAGGTTCCAGATAAGGTCAAAAACGACATACTCAGATCTTCACCAAACTTTGCATGGATACATTGGATGTCAAGACACGTGGAAAAAACGTACAAAACAAGAGATTGGGGTCATCAAGATTTTGCACGGATTTTTTAGGAATTTTCAAATTTTCAGATGGGAGGTTCCAGATAAGGTCAAAAACTACATACTCAGATCTTCACCAAACTTTGCAGGGATACATTGGATGTCAAGACACGTGGAAAAAACGTACAAAACAAGAGATTGGAGACATCAAGATTTTGGACGAATTTTTTAAGAATTTTCAAATTTTCAGATAGGAGGTTCCATATAAGGTCAAAAACTACATACTCAGATCTTCACCAAACTTTGCATGGATACATTATGTGTCAAGACACGTGGAAAAAACGTACAAAACAAAAGATTGGAGACATCAAGATTTTGGTCGAATTTTTTAAGAATTTTCAAATTTTCAGATGGGAGGTTCCAGATAAGGTCAAAAACTACATACTCAGATCTTCACCAAACTTTGCAGGGATACATTGGATGTCAAGACACGTGGAAAAAACGTACAAAAAAGAGATTGGAGACATCAAGATTTTGGACGAATTTTTTAACAATTTTCAAATTTTCAGAAAGGATGTTCCAGATAAGGTCAAAAACGACATACTCAGATCTTCACCAAACTTTGCAGGGATACATTGGATATCAAGACACGTGGAAAAAACGTACAAAACAAGAGATTGGAGACATCAAGATTTTCGACGAATTTTTTAAGAATTTTCAAATTTTCAGATAGGAGGTTCCAGATAAGGTCAAAAACTACATACTCAGATCTTCACCAAACGTTGCAGGGATACTTTGCATGTCAAGACACGTGGAAAAAACGTACAAAACAAAAGATTGGAGACATCAAGATTTTCGACGAATTTTTTAAGAATTTTCAAATTTTCAGATGGGAGGTTCCAGATAAGGTCAAAAACGACATACTCAGATCTTCACCAAACTTTGCATGGATACATTGGATGTCAAGACACGTGGAAAAAACGTACAAAACAAGAGATTGGAGACATCAAGATTTTGGACGAATTTTTTAAGAATTCTCAAATTTTCAGAAAGGAGGTTCCATATAAGGTCAAAAACTACATACTCAGATCTTCACCAAACTTTGCAGGGATACTTTGGATGTCAAGACACGTGGAAAAAACGTACAAAACAAGAGATTGGGGTCATCAAGATTTTGGACGAATTTTTTAAGAATTTTCAAATTTTCAGATAGGAGGTTCAATATAAGGTCAAAAACTACATACTCAGATCTTCACCAAACTTTGCATGGATACATTGGATGTCAAGACACGTGGAAAAAACATACAAAACTTAGGATTCGGAACATCAAGATTTTGGTCGAATTTTTTAAGAATTTTCAAATTTTCAGATAGGAGGTTCCATATAAGGTCAAAAACTACATACTCAGATCTTCACCAAACATTGCAGGAATACATTGGATGTCAAGACACGTGGAAAAAACGTACAAAACAAGAGATTGGGGTCATCAAGATTTTGCACGGATTTTTTAGGAATTTTCAAATTTTCAGATGGGAGGTTCCAGATAAGGTCAAAAACTACATACTCAGATCTTCACCAAACTTTGCAGGGATACATTGGATGTCAAGACACGTGGAAAAAACGTACAAAACAAGAGATTGGAGACATCAAGATTTTGGACGAATTTTTTAAGAATTTTCAAATTTTCAGATAGGAGGTTCCATATAAGGTCAAAAACTACATACTCAGATCTTCACCAAACTTTGCATGGATACATTATGTGTCAAGACACGTGGAAAAAACGTACAAAACAAAAGATTGGAGACATCAAGATTTTGGTCGAATTTTTTAAGAATTTTCAAATTTTCAGATGGGAGGTTCCAGATAAGGTCAAAAACTACATACTCAGATCTTCACCAAACTTTGCAGGGATACATTGGATGTCAAGACACGTGGAAAAAACGTACAAAACAAGAGATTGGGGTCATCAAGATTTTGGACGAATTTTTTAAGAATTTTCAAATTTTCAGATAGGAGGTTCCATATAAGGTCAAAAACTACATACTCAGATCTTCACCAAACTTTGCAGGGATACATTGGATGTCAAGACACGTGGAAAAAACGTACAAAACAAGAGATTGGAGACATCAAGATTTTCGACGAATTTTTTAAGAATTTTCAAATTTTCAGAAAGGATGTTCCAGATAAGGTCAAAAACGACATACTCAGATCTTCACCAAACTTTGCAGGGATCCATTGGAGGTCGAGACACGTGGAAAAAACGTACAAAACAAGAGATTGGAGACATCAAGATTTTGGACGAATTTTTGAAGAATTTTCAAATTTTCAGATAGGAGGTTCCAGATAAGGTCTAAAACTACATACTCAGATCTCCACCAAACATTGCAGGAATACATTGGATGTCAAGACACGTGGAAAAAACGTACAAAACAAGAGATTGGAGACATCAAGATTTTCGACGAATTTTTGAAGAATTTTCAAATTTTCAGATAGGAGGTTCCAGATAAGGTCAAAAACTACATACTCAGATCTTCACCAAACGTTGCAGGGATACTTTGCATGTCAAGACACGTGGAAAAAACGTACAAAACAAAAGATTGGAGACATCAAGATTTTCGACGAATTTTTTAAGAATTTTCAAATTTTCAGATGGGAGGTTCCAGATAAGGTCAAAAACGACATACTCAGATCTTCACCAAACTTTGCATGGATACATTGGATGTCAAGACACGTGGAAAAAACGTACAAAACAAGAGATTGGAGACATCAAGATTTTGGACGAATTTTTTAAGAATTTTCAAATTTTCAGATGGGAGGTTCAATATAAGGTCAAAAACTACATACTCAGATCTTCACCAAACTTTGCAGGGATACTTTGGATGTCAAGACACGTGGAAAAAACGTACAAAACAAGACATTGGGGTCATCAAGATTTTGGACGAATTTTTTAAGAATTTTCAAATTTTCAGATGGGAGGTTCAATATAAGGTCAAAAACTACATACTCAGATCTTCACCAAACTTTGCATGGATACATTGGATGTCAAGACACGTGGAAAAAACATACAAAACATAGGATTCGGAACATCAAGATTTTGGTCGAATTTTTTAAGAATTTTCAAATTTTCAGATAGGAGGTTCCATATAAGGTCAAAAACTACATACTCAGATCTTCACCAAACATTGCAGGAATACATTGGATGTCAAGACACGTGGAAAAAACGTACAAAACAAGAGATTGGGGTCATCAAGATTTTGCACGGATTTTTTAGGAATTTTCAAATTTTCAGATGGGAGGTTCCAGATAAGGTCAAAAACTACATACTCAGATCTTCACCAAACTTTGCAGGGATACATTGGATGTCAAGACACGTGGAAAAAACGTACAAAACAAGAGATTGGAGACATCAAGATTTTGGACGAATTTTTGAAGAATTTTCAAATTTTCAGATAGGAGGTTCCATATAAGGTCAAAAACTACATACTCAGATCTCCACCAAACATTGCAGGGATACATTGGATGTCAAGACACGTGGAAAAAACGTACAAAACAAGAGATTGGAGACATCAAGATTTTCGACGAATTTTTGAAGAATTTTCAAATTTTCAGATAGGAGGTTCCAGATAAGGTCAAAAACTACATACTCAGATCTTCACCAAACATTGCAGGGATACTTTGCATGTCAAGACACGTGGAAAAAACGTACAAAACAAGAGATTGGAGACATCAAGATTTTCGACGAATTTTTTAAGAATTTTCAAATTTTCAGATGGGAGGTTCCAGATAAGGTCAAAAACGACATACTCAGATCTTCACCAAACTTTGCATGGATACATTGGATGTCAAGACACGTGGAAAAAACGTACAAAACAAGAGATTGGGGTCATCAAGATTTTGCACGGATTTTTTAGGAATTTTCAAATTTTCAGATGGGAGGTTCCAGATAAGGTCAAAAACTACATACTCAGATCTTCACCAAACTTTGCAGGGATACATTGGATGTCAAGACACGTGGAAAAAACGTACAAAACAAGAGATTGGAGACATCAAGATTTTGGACGAATTTTTTAAGAATTTTCAAATTTTCAGATAGGAGGTTCCATATAAGGTCAAAAACTACATACTCAGATCTTCACCAAACTTTGCATGGATACATTATGTGTCAAGACACGTGGAAAAAACGTACAAAACAAAAGATTGGAGACATCAAGATTTTGGTCGAATTTTTTAAGAATTTTCAAATTTTCAGATGGGAGGTTCCAGATAAGGTCAAAAACTACATACTCAGATCTTCACCAAACTTTGCAGGGATACATTGGATGTCAAGACACGTGGAAAAAACGTACAAAAAAGAGATTGGAGACATCAAGATTTTGGACGAATTTTTTAACAATTTTCAAATTTTCAGAAAGGATGTTCCAGATAAGGTCAAAAACGACATACTCAGATCTTCACCAAACTTTGCAGGGATACATTGGATATCAAGACACGTGGAAAAAACGTACAAAACAAGAGATTGGAGACATCAAGATTTTCGACGAATTTTTTAAGAATTTTCAAATTTTCAGATAGGAGGTTCCAGATAAGGTCAAAAACTACATACTCAGATCTTCACCAAACGTTGCAGGGATACTTTGCATGTCAAGACACGTGGAAAAAACGTACAAAACAAAAGATTGGAGACATCAAGATTTTCGACGAATTTTTTAAGAATTTTCAAATTTTCAGATGGGAGGTTCCAGATAAGGTCAAAAACGACATACTCAGATCTTCACCAAACTTTGCATGGATACATTGGATGTCAAGACACGTGGAAAAAACGTACAAAACAAGAGATTGGAGACATCAAGATTTTGGACGAATTTTTTAAGAATTCTCAAATTTTCAGAAAGGAGGTTCCATATAAGGTCAAAAACTACATACTCAGATCTTCACCAAACTTTGCAGGGATACTTTGGATGTCAAGACACGTGAAAAAAACGTACAAAACAAGAGATTGGGGTCATCAAGATTTTGGACGAATTTTTTAAGAATTTTCAAATTTTCAGATGGGAGGTTCAATATAAGGTCAAAAACTACATACTCAGATCTTCACCAAACTTTGCATGGATACATTGGATGTCAAGACACGTGGAAAAAACATACAAAACATAGGATTCGGAACATCAAGATTTTGGTCGAATTTTTTAAGAATTTTCAAATTTTCAGATAGGAGGTTCCATATAAGGTCAAAAACTACATACTCAGATCTTCACCAAACATTGCAGGAATACATTGGATGTCAAGACACGTGGAAAAAACGTACAAAACAAGAGATTGGGGTCATCAAGATTTTGCACGGATTTTTTAGGAATTTTCAAATTTTCAGATGGGAGGTTCCAGATAAGGTCAAAAACTACATACTCAGATCTTCACCAAACTTTGCAGGGATACATTGGATGTCAAGACACGTGGAAAAAACGTACAAAACAAGAGATTGGAGACATCAAGATTTTGGACGAATTTTTTAAGAATTTTCAAATTTTCAGATAGGAGGTTCCATATAAGGTCAAAAACTACATACTCAGATCTTCACCAAACTTTGCATGGATACATTATGTGTCAAGACACGTGGAAAAAACGTACAAAACAAAAGATTGGAGACATCAAGATTTTGGTCGAATTTTTTAAGAATTTTCAAATTTTCATATGGGAGGTTCCAGATAAGGTCAAAAACTACATACTCAGATCTTCACCAAACTTTGCAGGGATACATTGGATGTCAAGACACGTGGAAAAAACGTACAAAACAAGAGATTGGGGTCATCAAGATTTTGGACGAATTTTTTAAGAATTTTCAAATTTTCAGATGGGAGGTTCCATATAAGGTCAAAAACTACATACTCAGATCTTCACCAAACTTTGCAGGGATACATTGGATGTCAAGACACGTGGAAAAAACGTACAAAACAAGAGATTGGAGACATCAAGATTTTCGACGAATTTTTTAAGAATTTTCAAATTTTCAGAAAGGATGTTCCAGATAAGGTCAAAAACGACATACTCAGATCTTCACCAAACTTTGCAGGGATCCATTGGAGGTCGAGACACGTGGAAAAAACGTACAAAACAAGAGATTGGAGACATCAAGATTTTGGACGAATTTTTGAAGAATTTTCAAATTTTCAGATAGGAGGTTCCAGATAAGGTCTAAAACTACATACTCAGATCTCCACCAAACATTGCAGGAATACATTGGATGTCAAGACACGTGGAAAAAACGTACAAAACAAGAGATTGGAGACATCAAGATTTTCGACGAATTTTTGAAGAATTTTCAAATTTTCAGATAGGAGGTTCCAGATAAGGTCAAAAACTACATACTCAGATCTTCACCAAACGTTGCAGGGATACTTTGCATGTCAAGACACGTGGAAAAAACGTACAAAACAAAAGATTGGAGACATCAAGATTTTCGACGAATTTTTTAAGAATTTTCAAATTTTCAGATGGGAGGTTCCAGATAAGGTCAAAAACGACATACTCAGATCTTCACCAAACTTTGCATGGATACATTGGATGTCAAGACACGTGGAAAAAACGTACAAAACAAGAGATTGGAGACATCAAGATTTTGGACGAATTTTTTAAGAATTTTCAAATTTTCAGATGGGAGGTTCAATATAAGGTCAAAAACTACATACTCAGATCTTCACCAAACTTTGCAGGGATACTTTGGATGTCAAGACACGTGGAAAAAACGTACAAAACAAGAGATTGGGGTCATCAAGATTTTGGACGAATTTTTTAAGAATTTTCAAATTTTCAGATGGGAGGTTCAATATAAGGTCAAAAACTACATACTCAGATCTTCACCAAACTTTGCATGGATACATTGGATGTCAAGACACGTGGAAAAAACATACAAAACATAGGATTCGGAACATCAAGATTTTGGTCGAATTTTTTAAGAATTTTCAAATTTTCAGATAGGAGGTTCCATATAAGGTCAAAAACTACATACTCAGATCTTCACCAAACATTGCAGGAATACATTGGATGTCAAGACACGTGGAAAAAACGTACAAAACAAGAGATTGGGGTCATCAAGATTTTGCACGGATTTTTTAGGAATTTTCAAATTTTCAGATGGGAGGTTCCAGATAAGGTCAAAAACTACATACTCAGATCTTCACCAAACTTTGCAGGGATACATTGGATGTCAAGACACGTGGAAAAAACGTACAAAACAAGAGATTGGAGACATCAAGATTTTGGACGAATTTTTTAAGAATTTTCAAATTTTCAGATAGGAGGTTCCATATAAGGTCAAAAACTACATACTCAGATCTTCACCAAACTTTGCATGGATACATTATGTGTCAAGACACGTGGAAAAAACGTACAAAACAAAAGATTGGAGACATCAAGATTTTGGTCGAATTTTTTAAGAATTTTCAAATTTTCAGATGGGAGGTTCCAGATAAGGTCAAAAACTACATACTCAGATCTTCACCAAACGTTGCAGGGATACATTGGATGTCAAGACACGTGGAAAAAACGTACAAAAAAGAGATTGGAGACATCAAGATTTTGGACGAATTTTTTAACAATTTTCAAATTTTCAGAAAGGATGTTCCAAATAAGGTCAAAAACGACATACTCAGATCTTCACCAAACTTTGCATGGATACATTGGATGTCAAGACACGTGGAAAAAACGTACAAAACAAGAGATTGGAGACATCAAGATTTTGGACGAATTTTTTAAGAATTCTCAAATTTTCAGAAAGGAGGTTCCATATAAGGTCAAAAACTACATACTCAGATCTTCACCAAACTTTGCAGGGATACTTTGGATGTCAAGACACGTGGAAAAAACGTACAAAACAAGAGATTGGGGTCATCAAGATTTTGGACGAATTTTTTAAGAATTTTCAAATTTTCAGATGGGAGGTTCAATATAAGGTCAAAAACTACATACTCAGATCTTCACCAAACTTTCCATGGATACATTGGATGTCAAGACACGTGGAAAAAACATACAAAACATAGGATTCGGAACATCAAGATTTTGGTCGAATTTTTTAAGAATTTTCAAATTTTCAGATAGGAGGTTCCATATAAGGTCAAAAACTACATACTCAGATCTTCACCAAACATTGCAGGAATACATTGGATGTCAAGACACGTGGAAAAAACGTACAAAACAAGAGATTGGGGTCATCAAGATTTTGCACGGATTTTTTAAGAATTTTCAAATTTTCAGATAGGAGGTTCCAGATGAGGTCAAAAACTACATACTCAGATCTTCACCAAACTTTGCAGGAATACTTTGCATGTCAAGACACGTGGAAAAAACGTACAAAACAAGAGATCGGAGACATCAAGGTTTTCGACGATTTTTTTAAGAATTTTCAAATTTTCAGATGGGAGGTTCCAGATAAGGTCAAAAACGACATACTCAGATCTTCACCAAACTTTGCAGGGATCCATTGGAGGTCGAGACACGTGGAAAAAACGTACAAAACAAGAGATTGGAGACATCAAGATTTTGGACGAATTTTTTAAGAATTTTCAAATTTTCAGATAGGAGGTTCCATATAAGGTCAAAAACTACATACTCAGATCTTCACCAAACTTTGCAGGGATACATTGGATGTCAAGACACGTGGAAAAAACGTACAAAACAAGAGATTGGAGACATCAAGATTTTCGACGAATTTTTTAAGAATTTTCAAATTTTCAGAAAGAATGTTCCAGATAAGGTCAAAAACGACATACTCAGATCTTCACCAAACTTTGCAGGGATCCATTGGAGGTCGAGACACGTGGAAAAAACGTACAAAACAAGAGATTGGAGACATCAAGATTTTGGACGAATTTTTGAAGAATTTTCAAATTTTCAGATAGGAGGTTCCAGATAAGGTCTAAAACTACATACTCAGATCTCCACCAAACATTGCAGGAATACATTGGATGTCAAGACACGTGGAAAAAACGTACAAAACAAGAGATTGGAGACATCAAGATTTTCGACGAATTTTTGAAGAATTTTCAAATTTTCAGATAGGAGGTTCCAGATAAGGTCAAAAACTACATACTCAGATCTTCACCAAACGTTGCAGGGATACTTTGCATGTCAAGACACGTGGAAAAAACGTACAAAACAAAAGATTGGAGACATCAAGATTTTCGACGAATTTTTTAAGAATTTTCAAATTTTCAGATGGGAGGTTCCAGATAAGGTCAAAAACGACATACTCAGATCTTCACCAAACTTTGCATGGATACATTGGATGTCAAGACACGTGGAAAAAACGTACAAAACAAGAGATTGGAGACATCAAGATTTTGGACGAATTTTTTAAGAATTTTCAAATTTTCAGATGGGAGGTTCAATATAAGGTCAAAAACTACATACTCAGATCTTCACCAAACTTTGCAGGGATACTTTGGATGTCAAGACACGTGGAAAAAACGTACAAAACAAGAGATTGGGGTCATCAAGATTTTGGACGAATTTTTTAAGAATTTTCAAATTTTCAGATGGGAGGTTCCAGATAAGGTCAAAAACTACATACTCAGATCTTCACCAAACTTTGCATGGATACATTGGATGTCAAGACACGTGGAAAAAACATACAAAACATAGGATTCGGAACATCAAGATTTTGGTCGAATTTTTTAAGAATTTTCAAATTTTCAGATAGGAGGTTCCATATAAGGTCAAAAACTACATACTCAGATCTTCACCAAACATTGCAGGAATACATTGGATGTCAAGACACGTGGAAAAAACGTACAAAACAAGAGATTGGGGTCATCAAGATTTTGCACGGATTTTTTAGGAATTTTCAAACTTTCAGATGGGAGGTTCCAGATAAGGTCAAAAACTACATACTCAGATCTTCACCAAACTTTGCAGGGATACATTGGATGTCAAGACACGTGGAAAAAACGTACAAAACAAGAGATTGGAGACATCAAGATTTTGGACGAATTTTTTAAGAATTTTCAAATTTTCAGATAGGAGGTTCCATATAAGGTCAAAAACTACATACTCAGATCTTCACCAAACTTTGCATGGATACATTATGTGTCAAGACACGTGGAAAAAACGTACAAAACAAAAGATTGGAGACATCAAGATTTTGGTCGAATTTTTTAAGAATTTTCAAATTTTCAGATGGGAGGTTCCAGATAAGGTCAAAAACTACATACTCAGATCTTCACCAAACTTTGCAGGGATACATTGGATGTCAAGACACGTGGAAAAAACGTACAAAACAAGAGATTGGAGACATCAAGATTTTCGACGAATTTTTTAAGAATTTTCAAATTTTCAGAAAGGATGTTCCAGATAAGGTCAAAAACGACATACTCAGATCTTCACCAAACTTTGCAGGGATACATTGGAGGTCGAGACACGTGGAAAAAACGTACAAAACAAGAGATTGGAGACATCAAGATTTTGGACGAATTTTTGAAGAATTTTCAAATTTTCTGATAGGAGGTCCCAGATAAGGACAAAAACTACATACTCAGATCTCCACCAAACATTGCAGGGATACATTGGATGTCAAGACACGTGGAAAAAACGTACAAAACAAGAGATTGGAGACATCAAGATTTTCGACGAATTTTTGAAGAATTTTCAAATTTTCAGATAGGAGGTTCCAGATAAGGTCAAAAACTACATACTCAGATATTCACCAAACGTTGCAGGGATACTTTGCATGTCAAGACACGTGGAAAAAACGTACAAAACAAGAGATTGGAGACATCAAGATTTTGGACGAATTTTTTAAGAATTTTCAAATTTTCAGATGGGAGGTTCCAGATAAGGTCAAAAACGACATACTCAGATCTTCACCAAACTTTGCATGGATACATTGGATGTCAAGACACGTGGAAAAAACGTACAAAACAAGAGATTGGGGTCATCAAGATTTTGCACGGATTTTTTAGGAATTTTCAAATTTTCAGATGGGAGGTTCCAGATAAGGTCAAAAACTACATACTCAGATCTTCACCAAACTTTGCAGGGATACATTGGATGTCAAGACACGTGGAAAAAACGTACAAAACAAGAGATTGGAGACATCAAGATTTTGGACGAATTTTTTAAGAATTTTCAAATTTTCAGTTAGGAGGTTCCATATAAGGTCAAAAACTACATACTCAGATCTTCACCAAACTTTGCATGGATACATTATGTGTCAAGACACGTGGAAAAAACGTACAAAACAAAAGATTGGAGACATCAAGATTTTGGTCGAATTTTTTAAGAATTTTCAAATTTTCAGATGGGAGGTTCCAGATAAGGTCAAAAACTACATACTCAGATCTTCACCAAACTTTGCAGGGATACATTGGATGTCAAGACACGTGGAAAAAACGTACAAAAAAGAGATTGGAGACATCAAGATTTTGGACGAATTTTTTAACAATTTTCAAATTTTCAGAAAGGATGTTCCAGATAAGGTCAAAAACGACATACTCAGATCTTCACCAAACTTTGCAGGGATACATTGGATATCAAGACACGTGGAAAAAACGTACAAAACAAGAGATTGGAGACATCAAGATTTTCGACGAATTTTTTAAGAATTTTCAAATTTTCAGATAGGAGGTTCCAGATAAGGTCAAAAACTACATACTCAGATCTTCACCAAACGTTGCAGGGATACTTTGCATGTCAAGACACGTGGAAAAAACGTACAAAACAAAAGATTGGAGACATCAAGATTTTCGACGAATTTTTTAAGAATTTTCAAATTTTCAGATGGGAGGTTCCAGATAAGGTCAAAAACGACATACTCAGATCTTCACCAAACTTTGCATGGATACATTGGATGTCAAGACACGTGGAAAAAACGTACAAAACAAGAGATTGGAGACATCAAGATTTTGGACGAATTTTTTAAGAATTCTCAAATTTTCAGAAAGGAGGTTCCATATAAGGTCAAAAACTACATACTCAGATCTTCACCAAACTTTGCAGGGATACTTTGGATGTCAAGACACGTGGAAAAAACGTACAAAACAAGAGATTGGGGTCATCAAGATTTTGGACGAATTTTTTAAGAATTTTCAAATTTTCAGATGGGAGGTTCAATATAAGGTCAAAAACTACATACTCAGATCTTCACCAAACTTTCCATGGATACATTGGATGTCAAGACACGTGGAAAAAACATACAAAACATAGGATTCGGAACATCAAGATTTTGGTCGAATTTTTTAAGAATTTTCAAATTTTCAGATAGGAGGTTCCATATAAGGTCAAAAACTACATACTCAGATCTTCACCAAACATTGCAGGAATACATTGGATGTCAAGACACGTGGAAAAAACGTACAAAACAAGAGATTGGGGTCATCAAGATTTTGCACGGATTTTTTAAGAATTTTCAAATTTTCAGATAGGAGGTTCCAGATGAGGTCAAAAACTACATACTCAGATCTTCACCAAACTTTGCAGGAATACTTTGCATGTCAAGACACGTGGAAAAAACGTACAAAACAAGAGATCGGAGACATCAAGATTTTCGACGATTTTTTTAAGAATTTTCAAATTTTCAGATGGGAGGTTCCAGATAAGGTCAAAAACGACATACTCAGATCTTCACCAAACTTTGCAGGGATCCATTGGAGGTCGAGACACGTGGAAAAAACGTACAAAACAAGAGATTGGAGACATCAAGATTTTGGACGAATTTTTTAAGAATTTTCAAATTTTCAGATAGGAGGTTCCATATAAGGTCAAAAACTACATACTCAGATCTTCACCAAACTTTGCAGGGATACATTGGATGTCAAGACACGTGGAAAAAACGTACAAAACAAGAGATTGGAGACATCAAGATTTTCGACGAATTTTTTAAGAATTTTCAAATTTTCAGAAAGAATGTTCCAGATAAGGTCAAAAACGACATACTCAGATCTTCACCAAACTTTGCAGGGATCCATTGGAGGTCGAGACACGTGGAAAAAACGTACAAAACAAGAGATTGGAGACATCAAGATTTTGGACGAATTTTTGAAGAATTTTCAAATTTTCAGATAGGAGGTTCCAGATAAGGTCTAAAACTACATACTCAGATCTCCACCAAACATTGCAGGAATACATTGGATGTCAAGACACGTGGAAAAAACGTACAAAACAAGAGATTGGAGACATCAAGATTTTCGACGAATTTTTGAAGAATTTTCAAATTTTCAGATAGGAGGTTCCAGATAAGGTCAAAAACTACATACTCAGATCTTCACCAAACGTTGCAGGGATACTTTGCATGTCAAGACACGTGGAAAAAACGTACAAAACAAAAGATTGGAGACATCAAGATTTTCGACGAATTTTTTAAGAATTTTCAAATTTTCAGATGGGAGGTTCCAGATAAGGTCAAAAACGACATACTCAGATCTTCACCAAACTTTGCATGGATACATTGGATGTCAAGACACGTGGAAAAAACGTACAAAACAAGAGATTGGAGACATCAAGATTTTGGACGAATTTTTTAAGAATTTTCAAATTTTCAGATGGGAGGTTCAATATAAGGTCAAAAACTACATACTCAGATCTTCACCAAACTTTGCAGGGATACTTTGGATGTCAAGACACGTGGAAAAAACGTACAAAACAAGAGATTGGGGTCATCAAGATTTTGGACGAATTTTTTAAGAATTTTCAAATTTTCAGATGGGAGGTTCAATATAAGGTCAAAAACTACATACTCAGATCTTCACCAAACTTTGCACGGATACATTGGATGTCAAGACACGTGGAAAAAACATACAAAACATAGGATTCGGAACATCAAGATTTTGGTCGAATTTTTTAAGAATTTTCAAATTTTCAGATAGGAGGTTCCATATAAGGTCAAAAACTACATACTCAGATCTTCACCAAACATTGCAGGAATACATTGGATGTCAAGACACGTGGAAAAAACGTACAAAACAAGAGATTGGGGTCATCAAGATTTTGCACGGATTTTTAGGAATTTTCAAACTTTCAGATGGGAGGTTCCAGATAAGGTCAAAAACTACATACTCAGATCTTCACCAAACTTTGCAGGGATACATTGGATGTCAAGACACGTGGAAAAAACGTACAAAACAAGAGATTGGAGACATCAAGATTTTGGACGAATTTTTTAAGAATTTTCAAATTTTCAGATAGGAGGTTCCATATAAGGTCAAAAACTACATACTCAGATCTTCACCAAACTTTGCATGGATACATTATGTGTCAAGACACGTGGAAAAAACGTACAAAACAAAAGATTGGAGACATCAAGATTTTGGTCGAATTTTTTAAGAATTTTCAAATTTTCAGATGGGAGGTTCCAGATAAGGTCAAAAACTACATACTCAGATCTTCACCAAACTTTGCAGGGATACATTGGATGTCAAGACACGTGGAAAAAACGTACAAAACAAGAGATTGGAGACATCAAGATTTTCGACGAATTTTTTAAGAATTTTCAAATTTTCAGAAAGGATGTTCCAGATAAGGTCAAAAACGACATACTCAGATCTTCACCAAACTTTGCAGGGATACATTGGAGGTCGAGACACGTGGAAAAAACGTACAAAACAAGAGATTGGAGACATCAAGATTTTGGACGAATTTTTGAAGAATTTTCAAATTTTCTGATAGGAGGTCCCAGATAAGGACAAAAACTACATACTCAGATCTCCACCAAACATTGCAGGGATACATTGGATGTCAAGACACGTGGAAAAAACGTACAAAACAAGAGATTGGAGACATCAAGATTTTCGACGAATTTTTGAAGAATTTTCAAATTTTCAGATAGGAGGTTCCAGATAAGGTCAAAAACTACATACTCAGATATTCACCAAACGTTGCAGGGATACTTTGCATGTCAAGACACGTGGAAAAAACGTACAAAACAAGAGATTGGAGACATCAAGATTTTGGACGAATTTTTTAAGAATTTTCAAATTTTCAGATGGGAGGTTCCAGATAAGGTCAAAAACGACATACTCAGATCTTCACCAAACTTTGCATGGATACATTGGATGTCAAGACACGTGGAAAAAACGTACAAAACAAGAGATTGGGGTCATCAAGATTTTGCACGGATTTTTTAGGAATTTTCAAATTTTCAGATGGGAGGTTCCAGATAAGGTCAAAAACTACATACTCAGATCTTCACCAAACTTTGCAGGGATACATTGGATGTCAAGACACGTGGAAAAAACGTACAAAACAAGAGATTGGAGACATCAAGATTTTGGACGAATTTTTTAAGAATTTTCAAATTTTCAGTTAGGAGGTTCCATATAAGGTCAAAAACTACATACTCAGATCTTCACCAAACTTTGCATGGATACATTATGTGTCAAGACACGTGGAAAAAACGTACAAAACAAAAGATTGGAGACATCAAGATTTTGGTCGAATTTTTTAAGAATTTTCAAATTTTCAGATGGGAGGTTCCAGATAAGGTCAAAAACTACATACTCAGATCTTCACCAAACTTTGCAGGGATACATTGGATGTCAAGACACGTGGAAAAAACGTACAAAAAAGAGATTGGAGACATCAAGATTTTGGACGAATTTTTTAACAATTTTCAAATTTTCAGAAAGGATGTTCCAGATAAGGTCAAAAACGACATACTCAGATCTTCACCAAACTTTGCAGGGATACATTGGATATCAAGACACGTGGAAAAAACGTACAAAACAAGAGATTGGAGACATCAAGATTTTCGACGAATTTTTTAAGAATTTTCAAATTTTCAGATAGGAGGTTCCAGATAAGGTCAAAAACTACATACTCAGATCTTCACCAAACGTTGCAGGGATACTTTGCATGTCAAGACACGTGGAAAAAACGTACAAAACAAAAGATTGGAGACATCAAGATTTTCGACGAATTTTTTAAGAATTTTCAAATTTTCAGATGGGAGGTTCCAGATAAGGTCAAAAACGACATACTCAGATCTTCACCAAACTTTGCATGGATACATTGGATGTCAAGACACGTGGAAAAAACGTACAAAACAAGAGATTGGGGTCATCAAGATTTTGGACGAATTTTTTAAGAATTTTCAAATTTTCAGATGGGAGGTTCAATATAAGGTCAAAAACTACATACTCAGATCTTCACCAAACTTTGCATGGATACATTGGATGTCAAGACACGTGGAAAAAACATACAAAACATAGGATTCGGAACATCAAGATTTTGGTCGAATTTTTTAAGAATTTTCAAATTTTCAGATAGGAGGTTCCATATAAGGTCAAAAACTACATACTCAGATCTTCACCAAACATTGCAGGAATATATTGGATGTCAAGACACGTGGAAAAAACGTACAAAACAAGAGATTGGGGTCATCAAGATTTTGCACGGATTTTTTAGGAATTTTCAAATTTTCAGATGGGAGGTTCCAGATAAGGTCAAAAACTACATACTCAGATCTTCACCAAACTTTGCAGGGATACATTGGATGTCAAGACACGTGGAAAAAACGTACAAAACAAGAGATTGCAGACATCAAGATTTTGGACGAATTTTTTAAGAATTTTCAAATTTTCAGATAGGAGGTTCCATATAAGGTCAAAAACTACATACTCAGATCTTCACCAAACTTTGCATGGATACATTATGTGTCAAGACACGTGGAAAAAACGTACAAAACAAAAGATTGGAGACATCAAGATTTTGGTCGAATTTTTTAAGAATTTTCAAATTTTCAGATGGGAGGTTCCAGATAAGGTCAAAAACTACATACTCAGATCTTCACCAAACTTTGCAGGGATACATTGGATGTCAAGACACGTGGAAAAAACGTACAAAAAAGAGATTGGAGACATCAAGATTTTGGACGAATTTTTTAAGAATTTTCAAATTTTCAGATAGGAGGTTCCATATAAGGTCAAAAACGACATACTCAGATCTTCACCAAACTTTGCAGGGATACATTGGATATCAAGACACGTGGAAAAAACGTACAAAACAAGAGATTGGAGACATCAAGATTTTGGACGAATTTTTTAAGAATTTTCAAATTTTCAGAAAGGATGTTCCAGATAAGGTCAAAAACGACATACTCAGATCTTCACCAAACTTTGCAGGGATCCATTGGAGGTCGAGACACGTGGAAAAAACGTACAAAACAAGAGATTGGAGACATCAAGATTTTGGACGAATTTTTGAAGAATTTTCAAATTTTCAGATAGGAGGTTCCAGATAAGGTCTAAAACTACATACTCAGATCTCCACCAAACATTGCAGGGATACATTGGATGTCAAGACACGTGGAAAAAACGTACAAAACAAGAGATTGGAGACATCAAGATTTTCGACGAATTTTTGAAGAATTTTCAAATTTTCAGATAGGAGGTTCCAGATAAGGTCAAAAACTACATACTCAGATCTTCACCAAACGTTGCAGGGATACTTTGCATGTCAAGACACGTGGAAAAAACGTACAAAACAAGAGATTGGAGACATCAAGATTTTCGACGAATTTTTTAAGAATTTTCAAATTTTCAGATGGGAGGTTCCAGATAAGGTCAAAAACGACATACTCAGATCTTCACCAAACTTTGCATGGATACATTGGATGTCAAGACACGTGGAAAAAACGTACAAAACAAGAGATTGGAGACATCAAGATTTTGGACGAATTTTTTAAGAATTCTCAAATTTTCAGAAAGGAGGTTCCATATAGGGTCAAAAACTACATACTCAGATCTTCACCAAACTTTGCAGGGATACTTTGGATGTCAAGACACGTGGAAAAAACGTACAAAACAAGAGATTGGGGTCATCAAGATTTTGGACGAATTTTTTAAGAATTTTCAAATTTTCAGATGGGAGGTTCAATATAAGGTCAAAAACTACATACTCAGATCTTCACCAAACTTTGCATGGATACATTGGATGTCAAGACACGTGGAAAAAACATACAAAACATAGGATTCGGAACATCAAGATTTTGGTCGAATTTTTTAAGAATTTTCAAATTTTCAGATAGGAGGTTCCATATAAGGTCAAAAACTACATACTCAGATCTTCACCAAACATTGCAGGAATACATTGGATGTCAAGACACGTGGAAAAAACGTACAAAACAAGAGATTGGGGTCATCAAGATTTTGCACGGATTTTTTAGGAATTTTCAAATTTTCAGATGGGAGGTTCCAGATAAGGTCAAAAACTACATACTCAGATCTTCACCAAACTTTGCAGGGATACATTGGATGTCAAGACACGTGGAAAAAACGTACAAAACAAGAGATTGGAGACATCAAGATTTTGGACGAATTTTTTAAGAATTTTCAAATTTTCAGATAGGAGGTTCCATATAAGGTCAAAAACTACATACTCAGATCTTCACCAAACTTTGCATGGATACATTATGTGTCAAGACACGTGGAAAAAACGTACAAAACAAAAGATTGGAGACATCAAGATTTTGGTCGAATTTTTTAAGAATTTTCAAATTTTCAGATGGGAGGTTCCAGATAAGGTCAAAAACTACATACTCAGATCTTCACCAAACTTTGCAGGGATACATTGGATGTCAAGACACGTGGAAAAAACGTACAAAAAAGAGATTGGAGACATCAAGATTTTGGACGAATTTTTTAACAATTTTCAAATTTTCAGAAAGGATGTTCCAGATAAGGTCAAAAACGACATACTCAGATCTTCACCAAACTTTGCAGGGATACATTGGATATCAAGACACGTGGAAAAAACGTACAAAACAAGAGATTGGAGACATCAAGATTTTGGACGAATTTTTTAAGAATTTTCAAATTTTCAGATAGGAGGTTCCAGATAAGGTCAAAAACTACATACTCAGATCTTCACCAAACTTTGCAGGGATACATTGGATGTCAAGACACGTGGAAAAAACGTACAAAACAAGAGATTGGGGTCATCAAGATTTTGGACGGATTTTTTAGGAATTTTCAAATTTTCAGATGGGAGGTTCCAGATAAGGTCAAAAACTACATACTCAGATCTTCACCAAACATTGCAGGGATACATTGGATGTCAAGACACGTGGAAAAAACGTACAAAACAAGAGATTGGAGACATCAAAATTTTGGAAGAATTTTTTAAGAATTTTCAAATTTTCAGATAGGAGGTTCCATATAAGGTCAAAAACTACATACTCAGATCTTCACCAAACTTTGCAGGGATACATTGGATGTCAAGACACGTGGAAAAAACGTACAAAACAAGAGATTGGAGACATCAAGATTATGGACGAATTTTTTGAGAATTTTCAAATTTTCAGAAAGGAGGTTCCATATAAGGTCAAAAACGACATACTCAGATCTTCACCAAACTTTGCATGGATACATTGGATGTCAAGACACGTGGAAAAAACATACAAAACATAGGATTGGTGACATCAAGATTTTGGACGAATTTTTTAAGAACTTTCAAATTTTCAGATAGGAGGTTCCAGATGAGGTCAAAAACTACATACTCAGATCTTCACCAAACTTTGCAGGAATACTTTGCATGTCAAGACACGTGGAAAAAACGTACAAAACAAGAGATCGGAGACATCAAGATTTTCGACGAATTTTTTAAGAATTTTCAAATTTTCAGATGGGAGGTTCCAGATAAGGTCAAAAACGACATACTCAGATCTTCACCAAACTTTGCATGGATACATTGGATGTCAAGACACGTGGAAAAAACATACAAAACATAGGATTGGTGACATCAAGATTTTGGACGAATTTTTTAAGAACTTTCAAATTTTCAGATAGGAGGTTCCATATAAGGTCAAAAACTACATACTCAGATCTTCACCAAACTTTGCAGGGATACATTGGATGTCAAGACACGTGGAAAAAACGTACAAAACAAGAGATTGGAGACATCAAGATTATGGACGAATTTTTTGAGAATTTTCAAATTTTCAGAAAGGAGGTTCCATATAAGGTCAAAAACTACATACTCAGATCTTCACCAAACTTTGCAGGGATACATTGGATGTCAAGAAACGTGGAAAAAACGTACAAAACAAGAGATTGGAGACATCAAGATTTTCGACGAATTTTTTAAGAATTTTCAAATTTTCAGAAAGGATGTTCCAGATAAGGTCAAAAACGACATACTCAGATCTTCACTAACTTTGCAGGGATACATTGGAGGTCGAGACACGTGGAAAAAACGTACAAAACAAGAGATTGGAGACATCAAGATTTTGGACGAATTTTTGAAGAATTTTCAAATTTTCAGATAGGAGGTTCCAGATAAGGTCAAAAACTACATACTCAGATCTCCACCAAACATTGCAGGGATACATTGGATGTCAAGACACGTGGAAAAAACGTACAAAGCAAGAGATTGGAGACATCAAGATTTTCGACGAATTTTTGAAGAATTTTCAAATTTTCAGATAGGAGGTTCCAGATAAGGTCAAAAACTACATACTCAGATCTTCACCAAACGTTGCATGGATACATTATGTGTCAAGACACGTGGAAAAAACGTACAAAACAAAAGATTGGAGACATCAAGATTTTGGTCGAATTTTTTAAGAATTTTCAAATTTTCAGATGGGAGGTTCCAGATAAAGTCAAAAACTACATACTCAGATCTTCACCAAACTTTGCAGGGATACATTGGATGTCAAGACACGTGGAAAAAACGTACAAAACAAGAGATTGGAGACATCAAGATTATGGACGAATTTTTTGAGAATTTTCAAATTTTCAGAAAGGAGGTTCCATATAAGGTCAAAAACTACATACTCAGATCTTCACCAAACTTTGCAGGGATACATTGGATGTCAAGACACGTGGAAAAAACGTACAAAACAAGAGATTGGAGACATCAAGATTTTCGACGAATTTTTTAAGAATTTTCAAATTTTCAGAAAGGATGTTCCAGATAAGGTCAAAAACGACATACTCAGATCTTCACCAAACTTTGCAGGGATACATTGGAGGTCGAGACACGTGGAAAAAACGTACAAAACAAGAGATTGGAGACATCAAGATTTTGGACGAATTTTTGAAGAATTTTCAAATTTTCTGATAGGAGGTCCCAGATAAGGTCAAAAACTACATACTCAGATCTCCACCAAACATTGCAGGGATACATTGGATGTCAAGACACGTGGAAAAAACGTACAAAACAAGAGATTGGAGACATCAAGATTTTGGACGAATTTTTTAAGAATTTTCAAATTTTCAGATAGGAGGTTCCATATAAGGTCAAAAACTACATACTCAGATCTTCACCAAACTTTGCATGGATACATTATGTGTCAAGACACGTGGAAAAAACGTACAAAACAAAAGATTGGAGACATCAAGATTTTGGTCGAATTTTTTAAGAATTTTCAAATTTTCAGATGGGAGGTTCCAGATAAGGTCAAAAACTACATACTCAGATCTTCACCAAACTTTGCAGGGATACATTGGATGTCAAGACACGTGGAAAAAACGTACAAAAAAGAGATTGGAGACATCAAGATTTTGGACGAATTTTTTAACAATTTTCAAATTTTCAGAAAGGATGTTCCAGATAAGGTCAAAAACGACATACTCAGATCTTCACCAAACTTTGCAGGGATACATTGGATATCAAGACACGTGGAAAAAACGTACAAAACAAGAGATTGGAGACATCAAGATTTTGGACGAATTTTTTAAGAATTTTCAAATTTTCAGATAGGAGGTTCCAGATAAGGTCAAAAACTACATACTCAGATCTTCACCAAACTTTGCAGGGATACATTGGATGTCAAGACACGTGGAAAAAACGTACAAAACAAGAGATTGGGGTCATCAAGATTTTGGACGGATTTTTTAGGAATTTTCAAATTTTCAGATGGGAGGTTCCAGATAAGGTCAAAAACTACATACTCAGATCTTCACCAAACATTGCAGGGATACGTTGGATGTCAAGACACGTGGAAAAAACGTACAAAACAAGAGATTGGAGACATCAAAATTTTGGAAGAATTTTTTAAGAATTTTCAAATTTTCAGATAGGAGGTTCCAGATGAGGTCAAAAACTACATACTCAGATCTTCACCAAACTTTGCAGGAATACTTTGCATGTCAAGACACGTGGAAAAAACGTACAAAACAAGAGATCGGAGACATCAAGATTTTCGACGAATTTTTTAAGAATTTTCAAATTTTCAGATGGGAGGTTCCAGATAAGGTCAAAAACGACATACTCAGATCTTCACCAAACTTTGCATGGATACATTGGATGTCAAGACACGTGGAAAAAACATACAAAACATAGGATTGGTGACATCAAGATTTTGGACGAATTTTTTAAGAACTTTCAAATTTTCAGATAGGAGGTTCCATATAAGGTCAAAAACTACATACTCAGATCTTCACCAAACTTTGCAGGGATACATTGGATGTCAAGACACGTGGAAAAAACGTACAAAACAAGAGATTGGAGACATCAAGATTATGGACGAATTTTTTGAGAATTTTCAAATTTTCAGAAAGGAGGTTCCATATAAGGTCAAAAACTACATACTCAGATCTTCACCAAACTTTGCAGGGATACATTGGATGTCAAGAAACGTGGAAAAAACGTACAAAACAAGAGATTGGAGACATCAAGATTTTCGACGAATTTTTTAAGAATTTTCAAATTTTCAGAAAGGATGTTCCAGATAAGGTCAAAAACGACATACTCAGATCTTCACTAACTTTGCAGGGATACATTGGAGGTCGAGACACGTGGAAAAAACGTACAAAACAAGAGATTGGAGACATCAAGATTTTGGACGAATTTTTGAAGAATTTTCAAATTTTCAGATAGGAGGTTCCAGATAAGGTCAAAAACTACATACTCAGATCTCCACCAAACATTGCAGGGATACATTGGATGTCAAGACACGTGGAAAAAACGTACAAAGCAAGAGATTGGAGACATCAAGATTTTCGACGAATTTTTGAAGAATTTTCAAATTTTCAGATAGGAGGTTCCAGATAAGGTCAAAAACTACATACTCAGATCTTCACCAAACGTTGCATGGATACATTATGTGTCAAGACACGTGGAAAAAACGTACAAAACAAAAGATTGGAGACATCAAGATTTTGGTCGAATTTTTTAAGAATTTTCAAATTTTCAGATGGGAGGTTCCAGATAAGGTCAAAAACTACATACTCAGATCTTCACCAAACTTTGCAGGGATACATTGGATGTCAAGACACGTGGAAAAAACGTACAAAACAAGAGATTGGAGACATCAAGATTATGGACGAATTTTTTGAGAATTTTCAAATTTTCAGAAAGGAGGTTCCATATAAGGTCAAAAACTACATACTCAGATCTTCACCAAACTTTGCAGGGATACATTGGATGTCAAGACACGTGGAAAAAACGTACAAAACAAGAGATTGGAGACATCAAGATTTTCGACGAATTTTTTAAGAATTTTCAAATTTTCAGAAAGGATGTTCCAGATAAGGTCAAAAACGACATACTCAGATCTTCACCAAACTTTGCAGGGATACATTGGAGGTCGAGACACGTGGAAAAAACGTACAAAACAAGAGATTGGAGACATCAAGATTTTGGACGAATTTTTGAAGAATTTTCAAATTTTCTGATAGGAGGTCCCAGATAAGGTCAAAAACTACATACTCAGATCTCCACCAAACATTGCAGGGATACATTGGATGTCAAGACACGTGGAAAAAACGTACAAAACAAGAGATTGGAGACATCAAGATTTTCGACGAATTTTTGAAGAATTTTCAAATTTTCAGATGGGAGGTTCCAGATAAGGTCAAAAACTACATACTCAGATCTTCACCAAACTTTGCAGGGATACATTGGATGTCAAGACACGTGGAAAAAACGTACAAAAAAGAGATTGGAGACATCAAGATTTTGGACGAATTTTTTAACAATTTTCAAATTTTCAGAAAGGATGTTCCAGATAAGGTCAAAAACGACATACTCAGATCTTCACCAAACTTTGCATGGATACATTGGATGTCAAGACACGTGGAAAAAACGTACAAAACAAGAGATTGGGGTCATCAAGATTTTGCACGGATTTTTTAGGAATTTTCAAATTTTCAGATGGGAGGTTCCAGATAAGGTCAAAAACTACATACTCAGATCTTCACCAAACTTTGCAGGGATACATTGGATGTCAAGACACGTGGAAAAAACGTACAAAACAAGAGATTGGAGACATCAAGATTTTGGACGAATTTTTTAAGAATTTTCAAATTTTCAGATAGGAGGTTCCATATAAGGTCAAAAACTACATACTCAGATCTTCACCAAACTTTGCATGGATACATTATGTGTCAAGACACGTGGAAAAAACGTACAAAACAAAAGATTGGAGACATCAAGATTTTGGTCGAATTTTTTAAGAATTTTCAAATTTTCAGATGGGAGGTTCCAGATAAGGTCAAAAACTACATACTCAGATCTTCACCAAACTTTGCAGGGATACATTGGATGTCAAGACACGTGGAAAAAACGTACAAAAAAGAGATTGGAGACATCAAGATTTTGGACGAATTTTTTAACAATTTTCAAATTTTCAGAAAGGATGTTCCAGATAAGGTCAAAAACGACATACTCAGATCTTCACCAAACTTTGCAGGGATACATTGGATATCAAGACACGTGGAAAAAACGTACAAAACAAGAGATTGGAGACATCAAGATTTTCGACGAATTTTTTAAGAATTTTCAAATTTTCAGATAGGAGGTTCCAGATAAGGTCAAAAACTACATACTCAGATCTTCACCAAACGTTGCAGGGATACTTTGCATGTCAAGACACGTGGAAAAATCGTACAAAACAAAAGATTGGAGACATCAAGATTTTCGACGAATTTTTTAAGAATTTTCAAATTTTCAGATGGGAGGTTCCAGATAAGGTCAAAAACGACATACTCAGATCTTCACCAAACTTTGCAGGGATACATTGGATATCAAGACACGTGGAAAAAACGTACAAAACAAGAGATTGGAGACATCAAGATTTTGGACGAATTTTTTAAGAATTTTCAAATTTTCAGATAGGAGGTTCCAGATAAGGTCAAAAACTACATACTCAGATCTTCACCAAACTTTGCAGGGATACATTGGATGTCAAGACACGTGGAAAAAACGTACAAAACAAGAGATTGGGGTCATCAAGATTTTGGACGGATTTTTTAGGAATTTTCAAATTTTCAGATGGGAGGTTCCAGATAAGGTCAAAAACTACATACTCAGATCTTCACCAAACATTGCAGGGATACATTGGATGTCAAGACACGTGGAAAAAACGTACAAAACAAGAGATTGGAGACATCAAAATTTTGGACGAATTTTTTAAGAATTTTCAAATTTTCAGATAGGAGGTTCCAGATGAGGTCAAAAACTACATACTCAGATCTTCACCAAACTTTGCAGGAATACTTTGCATGTCAAGACACGTGGAAAAAACGTACAAAACAAGAGATCGGAGACATCAAGATTTTCGACGAATTTTTTAAGAATTTTCAAATTTTCAGATGCGAGGTTCCAGATAAGGTCAAAAACGACATACTCAGATCTTCACCAAACTTTGCATGGATACATTGGATGTCAAGACACGTGGAAAAAACATACAAAACATAGGATTGGTGACATCAAGATTTTGGACGAATTTTTTAAGAATTTTCAAATTTTCAGATAGGAGGTTCCATATAAGGTCAAAAACTACATACTCAGATCTTCACCAAACTTTGCAGGGATACATTGGATGTCAAGACACGTGGAAAAAACGTACAAAACAAGAGATTGGAGACATCAAGATTATGGACGAATTTTTTGAGAATTTTCAAATTTTCAGAAAGGAGGTTCTATATAAGGTCAAAAACTACATACTCAGATCTTCACCAAACTTTGCAGGGATACATTGGATGTCAAGAAACGTGGAAAAAACGTACAAAACAAGAGATTGGAGACATCAAGATTTTCGACGAATTTTTTAAGAATTTTCAAATTTTCAGAAAGTATGTTCCAGATAAGGTCAAAAACGACATACTCAGATCTTCACTAACTTTGCAGGGATACATTGGAGGTCGAGACACGTGGAAAAAACGTACAAAACAAGAGATTGGAGACATCAAGATTTTGGACGAATTTTTGAAGAATTTTCAAATTTTCAGATAGGAGGTTCCAGATAAGGTCAAAAACTACATACTCAGATCTCCACCAAACATTGCAGGGATACAATACATTGGATGTCAAGACACGTGGAAAAAACGTACAAAGCAAGAGATTGGAGACATCAAGATTTTCGACGAATTTTTGAAGAATTTTCAAATTTTCAGATAGGAGGTTCCAGATAAGGTCAAAAACTACATACTCAGATCTTCACCAAACGTTGCATGGATACATTATGTGTCAAGACACGTGGAAAAAACGTACAAAACAAAAGATTGGAGACATCAAGATTTTGGTCGAATTTTTTAAGAATTTTCAAATTTTCAGATGGGAGGTTCCAGATAAGGTCAAAAACTACATACTCAGATCTTCACCAAACTTTGCAGGGATACATTGGATGTCAAGACACGTGGAAAAAACGTACAAAACAAGAGATTGGAGACATCAAGATTATGGACGAATTTTTTGAGAATTTTCAAATTTTCAGAAAGGAGGTTCCATATAAGGTCAAAAACTACATACTCAGATCTTCACCAAATTTTGCAGGGATACATTGGATGTCAAGACACGTGGAAAAAACGTACAAAACAAGAGATTGGAGACATCAAGATTTTCGACGAATTTTTTAAGAATTTTCAAATTTTCAGAAAGGATGTTCCAGATAAGGTCAAAAACGACATACTCAGATCTTCACCAAACTTTGCAGGGATACATTGGAGGTCGAGACACGTGGAAAAAACGTACAAAACAAGAGATTGGAGACATCAAGATTTTGGACGAATTTTTGAAGAATTTTCAAATTTTCTGATAGGAGGTCCCAGATAAGGTCAAAAACTACATACTCAGATCTCCACCAAACATTGCAGGGATACATTGGATGTCAAGACACGTGGAAAAAACGTACAAAACAAGAGATTGGAGACATCAAGATTTTCGACGAATTTTTGAAGAATTTTCAAATTTTCAGATGGGAGGTTCCAGATAAGGTCAAAAACTACATACTCAGATCTTCACCAAACTTTGCAGGGATACATTGGATGTCAAGACACGTGGAAAAAACGTACAAAAAAGAGATTGGAGACATCAAGATTTTGGACGAATTTTTTAACAATTTTCAAATTTTCAGAAAGGATGTTCCAGATAAGGTCAAAAACGACATACTCAGATCTTCACCAAACTTTGCATGGATACATTGGATGTCAAGACACGTGGAAAAAACGTACAAAACAAGAGATTGGGGTCATCAAGATTTTGCACGGATTTTTTAGGAATTTTCAAATTTTCAGATGGGAGGTTCCAGATAAGGTCAAAAACTACATACTCAGATCTTCACCAAACTTTGCAGGGATACATTGGATGTCAAGACACGTGGAAAAAACGTACAAAACAAGAGATTGGAGACATCAAGATTTTGGACGAATTTTTTAAGAATTTTCAAATTTTCAGATAGGAGGTTCCATATAAGGTCAAAAACTACATACTCAGATCTTCACCAAACTTTGCATGGATACATTATGTGTCAAGACACGTGGAAAAAACGTACAAAACAAAAGATTGGAGACATCAAGATTTTGGTCGAATTTTTTAAGAATTTTCAGATTTTCAGATGGGAGGTTCCAGATAAGGTCAAAAACTACATACTCAGATCTTCACCAAACTTTGCAGGGATACATTGGATGTCAAGACACGTGGAAAAAACGTACAAAAAAGAGATTGGAGACATCAAGATTTTGGACGAATTTTTTAAGAATTTTCAAATTTTCAGAAAGGATGTTCCAGATAAGGTCAAAAACGACATACTCAGATCTTCACCAAACGTTGCAGGGATACTTTGCATGTCAAGACACGTGGAAAAAACGTACAAAGCAAAAGATTTTCGACGAATTTTTTAAGAATTTTCAAATTTTCAGATGGGAGGTTCCAGATAAGGTCAAAAACGACATACTCAGATCTTCACCAAACTTTGCATGGATACATTGGATGTCAAGACACGTGGAAAAAACGTACAAAACAAGAGATTGGAGACATCAAGATTTTGGACGAATTTTTTAAGAATTCTCAAATTTTCAGAAAGGAGGTTCCATATAAGGTCAAAAACTACATACTCAGATCTTCACCAAACTTTGCATGGATACTTTGGATGTCAAGACACGTTGAAAAAACGTACAAAACAAGAGATTGGGGTCATCAAGATTTTGGACGAATTTTTTAAGAATTTTCAAATTTTCAGATGGGAGGTTCAATATAAGGTCAAAAACTACATACTCAGATCTTCACCAAACTTTGCATGGATACATTGGATGTCAAGACACGTGGAAAAATCATACAAAACATAGGATTCGGAACATCAAGATTTTGGTCGAATTTTTTAAGAATTTTCAAATTTTCAGATAGGAGGTTCCATATAAGGTCAAAAACTACATACTCAGATCTTCACCAAACATTGCAGGAATACATTGGATGTCAAGACACGTGGAAAAAACGTACAAAACAAGAGATTGGGGTCATCAAGATTTTGCACGGATTTTTTAGGAATTTTCAAATTTTCAGATGGGAGGTTCCAGATAAGGTCAAAAACTACATACTCAGATCTTCACCAAACTTTGCAGGGATACATTGGATGTCAAGACACGTGGAAAAAACGTACAAAACAAGAGATTGCAGACATCAAGATTTTGGACGAATTTTTTAAGAATTTTCAAATTTTCAGATAGGAGGTTCCATATAAGGTCAAAAACTACATACTCAGATCTTCACCAAACTTTGCATGGATACATTATGTGTCAAGACACGTGGAAAAAACGTACAAAACAAAAGATTGGAGACATCAAGATTTTGGTCGAATTTTTTAAGAATTTTCAAATTTTCAGATGGGAGGTTCCAGATAAGGTCAAAAACTACATACTCAGATCTTCACCAAACTTTGCAGGGATACATTGGATGTCAAGACACGTGGAAAAAACGTACAAAAAAGAGATTGGAGACATCAAGATTTTGGACGAATTTTTTAAGAATTTTCAAATTTTCAGATAGGAGGTTCCATATAAGGTCAAAAACGACATACTCAGATCTTCACCAAACTTTGCAGGGATACATTGGATATCAAGACACGTGGAAAAAACGTACAAAACAAGAGATTGGAGACATCAAGATTTTGGACGAATTTTTTAAGAATTTTCAAATTTTCAGAAAGGATGTTCCAGATAAGGTCAAAAACGACATACTCAGATCTTCACCAAACTTTGCAGGAATACTTTGCATGTCAAGACACGTGGAAAAAACGTACAAAACAAGAGATTGGAGACATCAAGATTTTGGACGAATTTTTGAAGAATTTTCAAATTTTCAGATAGGAGGTTCCAGATAAGGTCTAAAACTACATACTCAGATCTCCACCAAACATTGCAGGAATACATTGGATGTCAAGACACGTGGAAAAAACGTACAAAACAAGAGATTGGAGACATCAAGATTTTCGACGAATTTTTGAAGAATTTTCAAATTTTCAGATAGGAGGTTCCAGATAAGGTCAAAAACTACATACTCAGATCTTCACCAAACGTTGCAGGGATACTTTGCATGTCAAGACACGTGGAAAAAACGTACAAAACAAGAGATTGGAGACATCAAGATTTTCGACGAATTTTTTAAGAATTTTCAAATTTTCAGATGGGAGGTTCCAGATAAGGTCAAAAACGACATACTCAGATCTTCACCAAACTTTGCATGGATACATTGGATGTCAAGACACGTGGAAAAAACGTACAAAACAAGAGATTGGAGACATCAAGATTTTGGACGAATTTTTTAAGAATTCTCAAATTTTCAGAAAGGAGGTTCCATATAAGGTCAAAAACTACATACTCAGATCTTCACCAAACTTTGCAGGGATACTTTGGATGTCAAGACACGTGGAAAAAACGTACAAAACAAGAGATTGGGGTCATCAAGATTTTGGACGAATTTTTTAAGAATTTTCAAATTTTCAGATGGGAGGTTCAATATAAGGTCAAAAACTACATACTCAGATCTTCACCAAACTTTGCATGGATACATTGGATGTCAAGACACGTGGAAAAAACATACAAAACATAGGATTCGGAACATCAAGATTTTGGTCGAATTTTTTAAGAATTTTCAAATTTTCAGATAGGAGGTTCCATATAAGGTCAAAAACTACATACTCAGATCTTCACCAAACATTGCAGGAATACATTGGATGTCAAGACACGTGGAAAAAACGTACAAAACAAGAGATTGGGGTCATCAAGATTTTGCACGGATTTTTTAGGAATTTTCAAATTTTCAGATGGGAGGTTCCAGATAAGGTCAAAAACTACATACTCAGATCTTCACCAAACTTTGCAGGGATACATTGGATGTCAAGACACGTGGAAAAAACGTACAAAACAAGAGATTGGAGACATCAAGATTTTGGACGAATTTTTTAAGAATTTTCAAATTTTCAGATAGGAGGTTCCATATAAGGTCAAAAACTACATACTCAGATCTTCACCAAACTTTGCAGGGATACATTGGATGTCAAGACACGTGGAAAAAACGTACAAAACAAGAGATTGGAGACATCAAGATTATGGACGAATTTTTTGAGAATTTTCAAATTTTCAGAAAGGAGGTTCCATGTAAGGTCAAAACTACATACTCAGATCTTCACCAAACTTTGCAGGGATACATTGGATGTCAAGAAACGTGGAAAAAACGTACAAAACAAGAGATTGGAGACATCAAGATTTTCGACGAATTTTTTAAGAATTTTCAAATTTTCAGAAAGGATGTTCCAGATAAGGTCAAAAACGACATACTCAGATCTTCACTAACTTTGCAGGGATACATTGGAGGTCGAGACACGTGGAAAAAACGTACAAAAGAAGAGATTGGTGACATCAAGATTTTGGACGAATTTTTGAAGAATTTTCAAATTTTCAGATAGGAGGTTCCAGATAAGGTCAAAAACTACATACCCAGATCTCCACCAAACATTGCAGGGATACATTGGATGTCAAGACACGTGGAAAAAACGTACAAAGCAAGAGATTGGAGACATCAAGATTTTCGACGAATTTTTGAAGAATTTTCAAATTTTCAGATAGGAGGTTCCAGATAAGGTCAAAAACTACATACTCAGATCTTCACCAAACGTTGCATGGATACATTATGTGTCAAGACACGTGGAAAAAACGTACAAAACAAAAGATTGGAGACATCAAGATTTTGGTCGAATTTTTTAAGAATTTTCAAATTTTCAGATGGGAGGTTCCAGATAAGGTCAAAAACTACATACTCAGATCTTCACCAAACTTTGCAGGGATACATTGGATGTCAAGACACGTGGAAAAAACGTACAAAACAAGAGATTGGAGACATCAAGATTATGGACGAATTTTTTGAGAATTTTCAAATTTTCAGAAAGGAGGTTCCATATAAGGTCAAAAACTACATACTCAGATCTTCACCAAACTTTGCAGGGATACATTGGATGTCAAGACACGTGGAAAAAACGTACAAAACAAGAGATTGGAGACATCAAGATTTTCGACGAATTTTTTAAGAATTTTCAAATTTTCAGAAAGGATGTTCCAGATAAGGTCAAAAACGACATACTCAGATCTTCACCAAACTTTGCAGGGATACATTGGAGGTCGAGACACGTGGAAAAAACGTACAAAACAAGAGATTGGAGACATCAAGATTTTGGACGAATTTTTGAAGAATTTTCAAATTTTCTGATAGGAGGTCCCAGATAAGGTCAAAAACTACATACTCAGATCTCCACCAAACATTGCAGGGATACATTGGATGTCAAGACACGTGGAAAAAACGTACAAAACAAGAGATTGGAGACATCAAGATTTTCGACGAATTTTTGAAGAATTTTCAAATTTTCAGATGGGAGGTTCCAGATAAGGTCAAAAACTACATACTCAGATCTTCACCAAACTTTGCAGGGATACATTGGATGTCAAGACACGTGGAAAAAACGTACAAAAAAGAGATTGGAGACATCAAGATTTTGGACGAATTTTTTAACAATTTTCAAATTTTCAGAAAGGATGTTCCAGATAAGGTCAAAAACGACATACTCAGATCTTCACCAAACTTTGCATGGATACATTGGATGTCAAGACACGTGGAAAAAACGTACAAAACAAGAGATTGGGGTCATCAAGATTTTGCACGGATTTTTTAGGAATTTTCAAATTTTCAGATGGGAGGTTCCAGATAAGGTCAAAACCTACATACTCAGATCTTCACCAAACTTTGCAGGGATACATTGGATGTCAAGACACGTGGAAAAAACGTACAAAACAAGAGATTGGAGACATCAAGATTTTGGACGAATTTTTTAAGAATTTTCAAATTTTCAGATAGGAGGTTCCATATAAGGTCAAAAACTACATACTCAGATCTTCACCAAACTTTGCATGGATACATTATGTGTCAAGACACGTGGAAAAAACGTACAAAACAAAAGATTGGAGACATCAAGATTTTGGTCGAATTTTTTAAGAATTTTCAAATTTTCAGATGGGAGGTTCCAGATAAGGTCAAAAACTACATACTCAGATCTTCACCAAACTTTGCAGGGATACATTGGATGTCAAGACACGTGGAAAAAACGTACAAAAAAGAGATTGGAGACATCAAGATTTTGGACGAATTTTTTAACAATTTTCAAATTTTCAGAAAGGATGTTCCAGATAAGGTCAAAAACGACATACTCAGATCTTCACCAAACTTTGCAGGGATACATTGGATATCAAGACACGTGGAAAAAACGTACAAAACAAGAGATTGGAGACATCAAGATTTTCGACGAATTTTTTAAGAATTTTCAAATTTTCAGATAGGAGGTTCCAGATAAGGTCAAAAACTACATACTCAGATCTTCACCAAACGTTGCAGGGATACTTTGCATGTCAAGACACGTGGAAAAAACGTACAAAACAAAAGATTGGAGACATTAAGATTTTCGACGAATTTTTTAAGAATTTTCAAATTTTCAGATGGGAGGTTCCAGATAAGGTCAAAAACGACATACTCAGATCTTCACCAAACTTTGCAGGGATACATTGGATATCAAGACACGTGGAAAAAACGTACAAAACAAGAGATTGGAGACATCAAGATTTTGGACGAATTTTTTAAGAATTTTCAAATTTTCAGATAGGAGGTTCCAGATAAGGTCAAAAACTACATACTCAGATCTTCACCAAACTTTGCAGGGATACATTGGATGTCAAGACACGTGGAAAAAACGTACAAAACAAGAGATTGGGGTCATCAAGATTTTGGACGGATTTTTTAGGAATTTTCAAATTTTCAGATGGGAGGTTCCAGATAAGGTCAAAAACTACATACTCAGATCTTCACCAAACATTGCAGGGATACATTGGATGTCAAGACACGTGGAAAAAACGTACAAAACAAGAGATTGGAGACATCAAAATTTTGGACGAATTTTTTAAGAATTTTCAAATTTTCAGATAGGAGGTTCCAGATGAGGTCAAAAACTACATACTCAGATCTTCACCAAACTTTGCAGGAATACTTTGCATGTCAAGACACGTGGAAAAAACGTACAAAACAAGAGATCGGAGACATCAAGATTTTCGACGAATTTTTTAAGAATTTTCAAATTTTCAGATGGGAGGTTCCAGATAAGGTCAAAAACGACATACTCAGATCTTCACCAAACTTTGCATGGATACATTGGATGTCAAGACACGTGGAAAAAACATACAAAACATAGGATTGGTGACATCAAGATTTTGGACGAATTTTTTAAGAATTTTCAAATTTTCAGATAGGAGGTTCCATATAAGGTCAAAAACTACATACTCAGATCTTCACCAAACTTTGCAGGGATACATTGGATGTCAAGACACGTGGAAAAAACGTACAAAACAAGAGATTGGAGACATCAAGATTATGGACGAATTTTTTGAGAATTTTCAAATTTTCAGAAAGGAGGTTCCATATAAGGTCAAAAACTACATACTCAGATCTTCACCAAACTTTGCAGGGATACATTGGATGTCAAGAAACGTGGAAAAAACGTACAAAACAAGAGATTGGAGACATCAAGATTTTCGACGAATTTTTTAAGAATTTTCAAATTTTCAGAAAGGATGTTCCAGATAAGGTCAAAAACGACATACTCAGATCTTCACTAACTTTGCAGGGATACATTGGAGGTCGAGACACGTGGAAAAAACGTACAAAACAAGAGGTTGGAGACATCAAGATTTTGGACGAATTTTTGAAGAATTTTCAAATTTTCAGATAGGAGGTTCCAGATAAGGTCAAAAACTACATACTCAGATCTCCACCAAACATTGCAGGGATACAATACATTGGATGTCAAGACACGTGGAAAAAACGTACAAAGCAATAGATTGGAGACATCAAGATTTTCGACGAATTTTTGAAGAATTTTCAAATTTTCAGATAGGAGGTTCCAGATAAGGTCAAAAACTACATACTCAGATCTTCACCAAACGTTGCATGGATACATTATGTGTCAAGACACGTGGAAAAAACGTACAAAACAAAAGATTGGAGACATCAAGATTTTGGTCGAATTTTTTAAGAATTTTCAAATTTTCAGATAGGAGGTTCCAGATAAGGTCAAAAACTACATACTCAGATCTTCACCAAACTTTGCAGGGATACATTGGATGTCAAGACACGTGGAAAAAACGTACAAAACAAGAGATTGGAGACATCAAAATTATGGACGAATTTGTTGAGAATTTTCAAATTTTCAGAAAGGAGGTTCCATATAAGGTCAAAAACTACATACTCAGATCTTCACCAAACTTTGCAGGGATACATTGGATGTCAAGACACGTGGAAAAAACGTACAAAACAAGAGATTGGAGACATCAAGATTTTCGACGAATTTTTTAAGAATTTTCAAATTTTCAGAAAGGATGTTCCAGATAAGGTCAAAAACGACATACTCAGATCTTCACCAAACTTTGCAGGGATACATTGGATGTCAAGACACGTGGAAAAAACGTACAAAACAAGAGATTGGAGACATCAAGATTTTGGACGAATTTTTGAAGAATTTTCAAATTTTCTGATAGGAGGTCCCAGATAAGGTCAAAAACTACATACTCAGATCTCCACCAAACATTGCAGGGATACATTGGATGTCAAGACACGTGGAAAAAACGTACAAAACAAGAGATTGGAGACATCAAGATTTTCGACGAATTTTTGAAGAATTTTCAAATTTTCAGATGGGAGGTTCCAGATAAGGTCAAAAACTACATACTCAGATCTTCACCAAACTTTGCAGGGATACATTGGATGTCAAGACACGTGGAAAAAACGTACAAAAAAGAGATTGGAGACATCAAGATTTTGGACGAATTTTTTAACAATTTTCAAATTTTCAGAAAGGATGTTCCAGATAAGGTCATAAACGACATACTCAGATCTTCACCAAACTTTGCATGGATACATTGGATGTCAAGACACGTGGAAAAAACGTACAAAACAAGAGATTGGGGTCATCAAGATTTTGCACGGATTTTTTAGGAATTTTCAAATTTTCAGATGGGAGGTTCCAGATAAGGTCAAAAACTACATACTCAGATCTTCACCAAACTTTGCAGGGATACATTGGATGTCAAGACACGTGGAAAAAACGTACAAAACAAGAGATTGGAGACATCAAGATTTTGGACGAATTTTTTAAGAATTTTCAAATTTTCAGATAGGAGGTTCCATATAAGGTCAAAAACTACATACTCAGATCTTCACCAAACTTTGCATGGATACATTATGTGTCAAGACACGTGGAAAAAACGTACAAAACAAAAGATTGGAGACATCAAGATTTTGGTCGAATTTTTTAAGAATTTTCAAATTTTCAGATGGGAGGTTCCAGATAAGGTCAAAAACTACATACTCAGATCTTCACCAAACTTTGCAGGGATACATTGGATGTCAAGACACGTGGAAAAAACGTACAAAAAAGAGATTGGAGACATCAAGATTTTGGACGAATTTTTTAACAATTTTCAAATTTTCAGAAAGTATGTTCCAGATAAGGTCAAAAACGACATACTCAGATCTTCACCAAACTTTGCAGGGATACATTGGATATCAAGACACGTGGAAAAAACGTACAAAACAAGAGATTGGAGACATCAAGATTTTCGACGAATTTTTTAAGAATTTTCAAATTTTCAAATAGGAGGTTCCAGATAAGGTCAAAAACTACATACTCAGATCTTCACCAAACGTTGCAGGGATACTTTGCATGTCAAGACACGTGGAAAAAACGTACAAAACAAAAGATTGGAGACATCAAGATTTTCGACGAATTTTTTAAGAATTTTCAAATTTTCAGATGGGAGGTTCCAGATAAGGTCAAAAACGACATACTCAGATCTTCACCAAACTTTGCATGGATACATTGGATGTCAAGACACGTGGAAAAAACGTACAAAACAAGAGATTGGAGACATCAAGATTTTGGACGAATTTTTTAAAAATTCTCAAATTTTCAGAAAGGAGGTTCCATATATGGTCAAAAACTACATACTCAGATCTTCACCAAACTTTGCAGGGATACTTTGGATGTCAAGACACGTGGAAAAAACGTACAAAACAAGAGATTGGGGTCATCAAGATTTTGGACGAATTTTTTAAGAATTTTCAAATTTTCAGATGGGAGGTTCAATATAAGGTCAAAAACTACATACTCAGATCTTCACCAAACTTTGCATGGATACATTGGATGTCAAGACACGTGGAAAAAACATACAAAACATAGGATTCGGAACATCAAGATTTTGGTCGAATTTTTTAAGAATTTTCAAATTTTCAGATAGGAGGTTCCATATAAGGTCAAAAACTACATACTCAGATCTTCACCAAACATTGCAGGAATACATTGGATGTCAAGACACGTGGAAAAAACGTACAAAACAAGAGATTGGGGTCATCAAGATTTTGCACGGATTTTTTAGGAATTTTCAAATTTTCAGATGGGAGGTTCCAGATAAGGTCAAAAACTACATACTCAGATCTTCACCAAACTTTGCAGGGATACATTGGATGTCAAGACACGTGGAAAAAACGTACAAAACAAGAGATTGCAGACATCAAGATTTTGGACGAATTTTTTAAGAATTTTCAAATTTTCAGATAGGAGGTTCCATATAAGGTCAAAAACTACATACTCAGATCTTCACCAAACTTTGCATGGATACATTATGTGTCAAGACACGTGGAAAAAACGTACAAAACAAAAGATTGGAGACATCAAGATTTTGGTCGAATTTTTTAAGAATTTTCAAATTTTCAGATGGGAGGTTCCAGATAAGGTCAAAAACTACATACTCAGATCTTCACCAAACTTTGCAGGGATACATTGGATGTCAAGACACGTGGAAAAAACGTACAAAAAAGAGATTGGAGACATCAAGATTTTGGACGAATTTTTTAAGAATTTTCAAATTTTCAGATAGGAGGTTCCATATAAGGTCAAAAACGACATACTCAGATCTTCACCAAACTTTGCAGGGATACATTGGATATCAAGACACGTGGAAAAAACGTACAAAACAAGAGATTGGAGACATCAAGATTTTGGACGAATTTTTTAAGAATTTTCAAATTTTCAGAAAGGATGTTCCAGATAAGGTCAAAAACGACATACTCAGATCTTCACCAAACTTTGCAGGAATACTTTGCATGTCAAGACACGTGGAAAAAACGTACAAAACAAGAGATTGGAGACATCAAGATTTTGGACGAATTTTTGAAGAATTTTCAAATTTTCAGATAGGATTTTCCAGATAAGGTCTAAAACTACATACTCAGATCTCCACCAAACATTGCAGGAATACATTGGATGTCAAGACACGTGGAAAAAACGTACAAAACAAGAGATTGGAGACATCAAGATTTTCGACGAATTTTTGAAGAATTTTCAAATTTTCAGATAGGAGGTTCCAGATAAGGTCAAAAACTACATACTCAGATCTTCACCAAACGTTGCAGGGATACTTTGCATGTCAAGACACGTGGAAAAAACGTACAAAACAAGAGATTGGAGACATCAAGATTTTCGACGAATTTTTTAAGAATTTTCAAATTTTCAGATGGGAGGTTCCAGATAAGGTCAAAAACGACATACTCAGATCTTCACCAAACTTTGCATGGATACATTGGATGTCAAGACACGTGGAAAAAACGTACAAAACAAGAGATTGGAGACATCAAGATTTTGGACGAATTTTTTAAGAATTCTCAAATTTTCAGAAAGGAGGTTCCATATAAGGTCAAAAACTACATACTCAGATCTTCACCAAACTTTGCAGGGATACTTTGGATGTCAAGACACGTGGAAAAAACGTACAAAACAAGAGATTGGGGTCATCAAGATTTTGGACGAATTTTTTAAGAATTTTCAAATTTTCAGATGGGAGGTTCAATATAAGGTCAAAAACTACATACTCAGATCTTCACCAAACTTTGCATGGATACATTGGATGTCAAGACACGTGGAAAAAACATACAAAACATAGGATTCGGAACATCAAGATTTTGGTCGAATTTTTTAAGAATTTTCAAATTTTCAGATAGGAGGTTCCATATAAGGTCAAAAACTACATACTCAGATCTTCACCAAACATTGCAGGAATACATTGGATGTCAAGACACGTGGAAAAAACGTACAAAACAAGAGATTGGGGTCATCAAGATTTTGCACGGATTTTTTAGGAATTTTCAAATTTTCAGATGGGAGGTTCCAGATAAGGTCAAAAACTACATACTCAGATCTTCACCAAACTTTGCAGGGATACATTGGATGTCAAGACACGTGGAAAAAACGTACAAAACAAGAGATTGGAGACATCAAGATTTTGGACGAATTTTTTAAGAATTTTCAAATTTTCAGATAGGAGGTTCCATATAAGGTCAAAAACTACATACTCAGATCTTCACCAAACTTTGCATGGATACATTATGTGTCAAGACACGTGGAAAAAACGTACAAAACAAAAGATTGGAGACATCAAGATTTTGGTCGAATTTTTTAAGAATTTTCAAATTTTCAGATGGGAGGTTCCAGATAAGGTCAAAAACTACATACTCAGATCTTCACCAAACTTTGCAGGGATACATTGGATGTCAAGACACGTGGAAAAAACGTACAAAAAAGAGATTGGAGACATCAAGATTTTGGACGAATTTTTTAACAATTTTCAAATTTTCAGAAAGGATGTTCCAGATAAGGTCAAAAACGACATACTCAGATCTTCACCAAACTTTGCAGGGATACATTGGATATCAAGACACGTGGAAAAAACGTACAAAACAAGAGATTGGAGACATCAAGATTTTGGACGAATTTTTTAAGAATTTTCAAATTTTCAGATAGGAGGTTCCAGATAAGGTCAAAAACTACATACTCAGATCTTCACCAAACTTTGCAGGGATACATTATATGTCAAGACACGTGGAAAAAACGTACAAAACAAGAGATTGGGGTCATCAAGATTTTGGACGGATTTTTTAGGAATTTTCAAATTTTCAGATGGGAGGTTCCAGATAAGGTCAAAAACTACATACTCAGATCTTCACCAAACATTGCAGGGATACATTGGATGTCAAGACACGTGGAAAAAACGTACAAAACAAGAGATTGGAGACATCAAAATTTTGGACGAATTTTTTAAGAATTTTCAAATTTTCAGATAGGAGGTTCCAGATGAGGTCAAAAACTACATACTCAGATCTTCACCAAACTTTGCAGGAATACTTTGCATGTCAAGACACGTGGAAAAAACGTACAAAACAAGAGATCGGAGACATCAAGATTTTCGACGAATTTTTTAAGAATTTTCAAATTTTCAGATGGGAGGTTCCAGATAAGATCAAAAACGACATACTCAGATCTTCACCAAACTTTGCATGGATACATTGGATGTCAAGACACGTGGAAAAAACATACAAAACATAGGATTGGTGACATCAAGATTTTGGACGAATTTTTTAAGAATTTTCAAATTTTCAGATAGGAGGTTCCATATAAGGTCAAAAACTACATACTCAGATCTTCACCAAACTTTGCAGGGATACATTGGATGTCAAGACACGTGGAAAAAACGTACAAAACAAGAGATTGGAGACATCAAGATTATGGACGAATTTTTTAAGAATTTTCAAATTTTCAGAAAGGAGGTTCCATATAAGGTCAAAAACTGCATACTCAGATCTTCACCAAACTTTGCAGGGATACATTGGATGTCAAGAAACGTGGAAAAAACGTACAAAACAAGAGATTGGAGACATCAAGATTTTCGACGAATTTTTTAAGAATTTTCAAATTTTCAGAAAGGATGTTCCAGATAAGGTCAAAAACGACATACTCAGATCTTCACTAACTTTGCAGGGATACATTGGAGGTCGAGACACGTGGAAAAAACGTACAAAACAAGAGATTGGAGACATCAAGATTTTGGACGAATTTTTGAAGAATTTTCAAATTTTCAGATAGGAGGTTCCAGATAAGGTCAAAAACTACATACTCAGATCTCCACCAAACATTGCAGGGATACATTGGATGTCAAGACACGTGGAAAAAACGTACAAAGCAAGAGATTGGAGACATCAAGATTTTCGAAGAATTTTTGAATAATTTTCAAATTTTCAGATAGGAGGTTCCAGATAAGGTCAAAAACTACATACTCAGATCTTCACCAAACGTTGCATGGATACATTATGTGTCAAGACACGTGGAAAAAACGTACAAAACAAAAGATTGGAGACATCAAGATTTTGGTCGAATTTTTTAAGAATTTTCAAATTTTCAGATGGGAGGTTCCAGATAAGGTCAAAAACTACATACTCAGATCTTCACCAAACTTTGCAGGGATACATTGGATGTTAAGACACGTGGAAAAAACGTACAAAAAAGAGATTGGAGACATCAAGATTTTGGACGAATTTTTTAACAATTTTCAAATTTTCAGAAAGGATGTTCCAGATAAGGTCAAAAACGACATACTCAGATCTTCACCAAACTTTGCATGGATACATTGGATGTCAAGACACGTGGAAAAAACGTACAAAACAAGAGATTGGGGTCATCAAGATTTTGCACGGATTTTTTAGGAATTTTCAAATTTTCAGATGGGAGGTTCCAGATAAGGTCAAAAACTACATACTCAGATCTTCACCAAACTTTGCAGGGATACATTGGATGTCAAGACACGTGGAAAAAACGTACAAAACAAGAGATTGGAGACATCAAGATTTTGGACGAATTTTTTAAGAATTTTCAAATTTTCAGATAGGAGGTTCCATATAAGGTCAAAAACTACATACTCAGATCTTCACCAAACTTTGCATGGATACATTATGTGTCAAGACACGTGGAAAAAACGTACAAAACAAAAGATTGGAGACATCAAGATTTTGGTCGAATTTTTTAAGAATTTTCAAATTTTCAGATGGGAGGTTCCAGATAAGGTCAAAAACTACATACTCAGATCTTCACCAAACTTTGCAGGGATACATTGGATGTCAAGACACGTGGAAAAAACGTACAAAAAAGAGATTGGAGACATCAAGATTTTGGACGAATTTTTTAACAATTTTCAAATTTTCAGAAAGGATGTTCCAGATAAGGTCAAAAACGACATACTCAGATCTTCACCAAACTTTGCAGGGATACATTGGATATCAAGACACGTGGAAAAAACGTACAAAACAAGAGATTGGAGACATCAAGATTTTCGACGAATTTTTTAAGAATTTTCAAATTTTCAGATAGGAGGTTCCAGATAAGGTCAAAAACTACATACTCAGATCTTCACCAAACGTTGCAGGGATACTTTGCATGTCAAGACACGTGGAAAAAACGTACAAAACAAAAGATTGGAGACATCAAGATTTTCGACGAATTTTTTAAGAATTTTCAAATTTTCAGATGGGAGGTTCCAGATAAGGTCAAAAACGACATACTCAGATCTTCACCAAACTTTGCATGGATACATTGGATGTCAAGACACGTGGAAAAAACGTACAAAACAAGAGATTGGAGACATCAAGATTTTGGACGAATTTTTTAAGAATTCTCAAATTTTCAGAAAGGAGGTTCCATATAAGGTCAAAAACTACATACTCAGATCTTCACCAAACTTTGCAGGGATACTTTGGATGTCAAGACACGTGGAAAAAACGTACAAAACAAGAGATTGGGGTCATCAAGATTTTGGACGAATTTTTTAAGAATTTTCAAATTTTCAGATGGGAGGTTCAATATAAGGTCAAAAACTACATACTCAGATCTTCACCAAACTTTGCAGGGATACATTGGATGTCAAGACACGTGGAAAAAACATACAAAACATAGGATTCGGAACATCAAGATTTTGGTCGAATTTTTTAAGAATTTTCAAATTTTCAGATAGGAGGTTCCATATAAGGTCAAAAACTACATACTCAGATCTTCACCAAACATTGCAGGAATACATTGGATGTCAAGACACGTGGAAAAAACGTACAAAACAAGAGATTGGGGTCATCAAGATTTTGCACGGATTTTTTAGGAATTTTCAAATTTTCAGATGGGAGGTTCCAGATAAGGTCAAAAACTACATACTCAGATCTTCACCAAACTTTGCAGGGATACATTGGATGTCAAGACACGTGGAAAAAACGTACAAAACAAGAGATTGGAGACATCAAGATTTTGGACGAATTTTTTAAGAATTTTCAAATTTTCAGATAGGAGGTTCCATATAAGGTCAAAAACTACATACTCAGATCTTCACCAAACTTTGCATGGATACATTATGTGTCAAGACACGTGGAAAAAACGTACAAAACAAAAGATTGGAGACATCAAGATTTTGGTCGAATTTTTTAAGAATTTTCAAATTTTCAGATGGGAGGTTCCAGATAAGGTCAAAAACTACATACTCAGATCTTCACCAAACTTTGCAGGGATCCATTGGATGTCAAGACACGTGGAAAAAACGTACAAAAAAGAGATTGGAGACATCAAGATTTTGGACGAATTTTTTAACAATTTTCAAATTTTCAGAAAGGATGTTCCAGATAAGGTCAAAAACGACATACTCAGATCTTCACCAAACTTTGCAGGGATACATTGGATATCAAGACACGTGGAAAAAACGTACAAAACAAGAGATTGGAGACATCAAGATTTTGGACGAATTTTTTAAGAATTTTCAAATTTTCAGATAGGAGGTTCCAGATAAGGTCAAAAACTACATACTCAGATCTTCACCAAACTTTGCAGGGATACATTGGATGTCAAGACACGTGGAAAAATCGTACAAAACAAGAGATTGGAGACATCAAGATTTTGGACGAATTTTTTAAGAATTTTCAAATTTTCAGATAGGAGGTTCCAGATGAGGTCAAAAACTACATACTCAGATCTTCACCAAACTTTGCAGGAATACTTTGCATGTCAAGACACGTGGAAAAAACGTACAAAACAAGAGATCGGAGACATCAAGATTTTCGACGAATTTTTTAAGAATTTTCAAATTTTCAGATGGGAGGTTCCAGATAAGGTAAAAAACGACATACTCAGATCTTCACCAAACTTTGCAGGGATCCATTGGAGGTCGAGACACGTGGAAAAAACGTACAAAACAAGAGATTGGAGACATCAAGATTTTGGACGAATTTTTTAAGAATTTTCAAATTTTCAGATAGGAGGTTCCATATAAGGTCAAAAACTACATACTCAGATCTTCACCAAACTTTGCAGGGATACATTGGATGTCAAGACACGTGGAAAAAACGTACAAAACAAGAGATTGGAGACATCAAGATTTTGGACGATTTTTTTAAAAATTTTCAAATTTTCAGAAATGCGGTTCCAGATAAGGTCAAAAACTACATACTCAGATCTTCACCAAACTTTGCAGGGATACATTGGATGTCAAGACACGTGGAAAAAACGTACAAAACAAGAGATTCGGGTCAACAAGATTTTGGACGGATTTTTTAGGAATTTTCAAATTTTCAGATGGGAGGTTCCAGATAAGGTCAAAAACTACATACTCAGATCTTCACCAAACTCTGCAGGGATACATTGTATGTCAAGACACGTGGAAAAAACATACAAAACATAGGATTGGGGACATCAAGATTTTGTTAAATTCTTTTAAGAATTTTCAAATTTTCAGATAGGAGGTTCCATATAAGGTCAAAAACTACATACTCAGATCTTCACCAAACATTGCAGGGATACATTGGATGTCAAGACACGTGGAAAGAACGTACAAAACAAGAGATTGGAGACATCAAGATTTTGGACGAATTTTTTAAGAATTTTCAAATTTTCAGATAGGAGGCTCCATATAAGGTCAAAAACTACATACTCAGATCTTCACCAAACATTGCAGGGATACATTGGATGTCAAGACACGTGGAAAAAACGTACAAAACAAGAGATTGGAGACATCAAGATTTTGGACGAATTTTTTAAGAATTTTCAAATTTTCAGATAGGAGGTTCCAGATAAGGTCAAAAACTACATACTCAGATCTTCACCAAACGTTGCAGGGATACTTTGCATGTCAAGACACGTGGAAAAAACGTACAAAACAAGAGATCGGAGACATCAAGATTTTCGACGAATTTTTTAAGAATTTTCAAATTTTCAGATGGGAGGTTCCAGATAAGGTCAAAAACGACATACTCAGATCTTCACCAAACTTTGCATGGATACATTGGATGTCAAGACACGTGGAAAAAACATACAAAACATAGGATTGGTGACATCAAGATTTTGGACGAATTTTTTAAGAATTTTCAAATTTTCAGATAGGAGGTTCCATATAAGGTCAAAAACTACATACTCAGATCTTCACCAAACTTTGCAGGGATACATTGGAGGTCGAGACACGTGGAAAAAAAGTACAAAACAAGAGATTGGGGTCATCAAGATTTTGGACGGATTTTTTAGGAATTTTCAAATTTTCAGATGGGAGGTTCCAGATAAGGTCAAAAACTACATACTCAGATCTTCACCAAACATTGCAGGGATACATTGGATGTCAAGACACGTGGAAAAAACGTACAAAACAAGAGATTGGAGACATCAAGATTTTGGACGAATTTTTTAAGAATTTTCAAATTTTCAGATAGGAGGTTCCAGATGAGGTCAAAAACTACATACTCAGATCTTCACCAAACTTTGCAGGAATACTTTGCATGTCAAGACACGTGGAAAAAACGTACAAAACAAGAGATCGGAGACATCAAGATTTTCGACGAATTTTTTAAGAATTTTCAAATTTTCAGATGGGAGGTTCCAGATAAGGTCAAAAACGACATACTCAGATCTTCACCAAACTTTGCAGGGATCCATTGGAGGTCGAGACACGTGGAAAAAACGTACAAAACAAGAGATTGGAGACATCAAGATTTTGGACGAATTTTTTAAGAATTTTCAAATTTTCAGACGGGAGGTTCCAAATAAGGTCAAAAACGACATACTCAGATCTTCACCAAACTTTGCATGGATACATTGGATGTCAAGACACGTGGAAAAAACATACAAAACATAGGATTGGTGACATCAAGATTTTGGACGAATTTTTTAAGAATTTTCAAATTTTCAGATAGGAGGTTCCATATAAGGTCAAAAACTACATACTCAGATCTTCACCAAACTTTGCAGGGATACATTGGAGGTCGAGACACGTGGAAAAAAAGTACAAAACAAGAGATTGGGGTCATCAAGATTTTGGACGGATTTTTTAGGAATTTTCAAATTTTCAGATGGGAGGTTCCAGATAAGGTCAAAAACTACATACTCAGATCTTCACCAAACATTGCAGGGATACATTGGATGTCAAGACACGTGGAAAAAACGTACAAAACAAGAGATTGGAGACATCAAGATTTTGGACGATTTTTTTAAGAATTTTCAAATTTTCAGATAGGAGGTTCCAGATGAGGTCAAAAACTACATACTCAGATCTTCACCAAACTTTGCAGGAATACTTTGCATGTCAAGACACGTGGAAAAAACGTACAAAACAAGAGATCGGAGACATCAAGATTTTCGACGAATTTTTTAAGAATTTTCAAATTTTCAGATGGGAGGTTCCAGATAAGGTCAAAAACGACATACTCAGATCTTCACCAAACTTTGCAGGGATATATTGGAGGTCGAGACACGTGGAAAAAACGTACAAAACAAGAGATTGGAGACATCAAGATTTTGGACGAATTTTTTAAGAATTTTCAAATTTTCAGATAGGAGGTTCCATATAAGGTCAAAAACTACATACTCAGATCTTCACCAAACTTTGCAGGGATACATTGGATGTCAAGACACGTGGAAAAAACGTACAAAACAAAAGATTGGAGACATCAAGATTTTCGACGAATTTTTTAAGAATTTTCAAATTTTCAGATAGGAGGTTCCAGATAAGGTCAAAAACTACATACTCAGATCTTCACCAAACTTTGCAGGGATACATTATGTGTCAAGACACGTGGAAAAAACGTACAAAACAAAAGATTGGAGACATCAAGATTTTGGTCGAATTTTTAAGAATTTTCAAATTTTCAGATGGGAGGTTCCAGATAAGGTCAAAAACTACATACTCAGATCTTCACCAAACTTTGCAGGGATCCATTGGAGGTCGAGACACGTGGAAAAAACGTACAAAACAAGAGATTGGAGACATCAAGATTTTGGACGAATTTTTTAAGAATTTTCAAATTTTCAGATAGGAGGTTCCAAATAAGGTCAAAAACTACATACTCAGATCTTCACCAAACTTTGCAGGGATACATTGGATATCAAGACACGTGGAGAAAACGTACAAAACAAGAGATTGGAGACATCAAGATTTTGGACGAATTTTTTAAGAATTTTCAAATTTTCAGATGGGAGGTTCAATATAAGGTCAAAAACTACATACTCAGATCTTCACCAAACTTTGCAGGGATACATTGGATGTCAAGACACGTGGAAAAAACGTACAAAACAAGAGATTGGGGTCATCAAGATTTTGGACGGATTTTTTAGGAATTTTCAAATTTTCAGATGGGAGGTTCCAGATAAGGTCAAAAACTACATACTCAGATCTTCACCAAACATTGCAGGGATACATTGGATGTCAAGACACGTGGAAAAAACGTACAAAACAAGAGATTGGAGACATCAAAATTTTGGACGAATTTTTTAAGAATTTTCAAATTTTCAGATAGGAGGTTCCATATAAGGTCAAAAACTACATACTCAGATCTTCACCAAACTTTGCAGGGATACATTGGATATCAAGACACGTGGAAAAAACGTACAAAACAAGAGATTGGAGACATGAAGATTTTGGACGAATTTTTTAAGAATTTTCAAATTTTCAGATAGGAGGTTCCAGATAAGGTCAAAAACTACATACTCAGATCTTCACCAAACTTTGCAGGGATACATTGGATGTCAAGACACGTGGAAAAAACGTACAAAACAAGAGATTGGGGTCATCAAGATTTTGGACGGATTTTTTAGGAATTTTCAAATTTTCAGATGGGAGGTTCCAGATAAGGTCAAAAACTACATACTCAGATCTTCACCAAACTTTGCAGGGATCCATTGGATGTCAAGACACGTGGAAAAAACGTACAAAAAAGAGATTGGAGACATCAAGATTTTGGACGAATTTTTTAACAATTTTCAAATTTTCAGAAAGGATGTTCCAGATAAGGTCAAAAACGACATACTCAGATCTTCACCAAACTTTGCATGGATACATTGGATGTCAAGACACGTGGAAAAAACGTACAAAACAAGAGATTGGGGTCATCAAGATTTTGCACGGACTTTTTAGGAATTTTCAAATTTTCAGATGGGAGGTTCCAGATAACGTCAAAAACTACATACTCAGATCTTCACCAAACTTTGCAGGGATACATTGGATGTCAAGACACGTGGAAAAAACGTACAAAACAAGAGATTGGAGACATCAAGATTTTGGACGAATTTTTTAAGAATTTTCAAATTTTCAGATAGGAGGTTCCATATAAGGTCAAAAACTACATACTCAGATCTTCACCAAACTTTGCAGGGATACATTATGTGTCAAGACACGTGGAAAAAACGTACAAAACAAAAGATTGGAGACATCAAGATTTTGGTCGAATTTTTTAAGAATTTTCAAATTTTCAGATGGGAGGTTCCAGATAAGGTCAAAAACTACATACTCAGATCTTCACCAAACTTTGCAGGGATACATTGGATGTCAAGACACGTGGAAAAAACGTACAAAAAAGAGATTGGAGACATCAAGATTTTGGACGAATTTTTTAACAATTTTCAAATTTTCAGAAAGGATGTTCCAGATAAGGTCAAAAACTACATACTCAGATCTTCACCAAACGTTGCAGGGATACTTTGCATGTCAAGACACGTGGAAAAAACGTACAAAACAAAAGATTGGAGACATCAAGATTTTCGACGAATTTTTTAAGAATTTTCAAATTTTCAGATGGGAGGTTCCAGATAAGGTCAAAAACGACATACTCAGATCTTCACCAAACTTTGCATGGATACATTGGATGTCAAGACACGTGGAAAAAACGTACAAAACAAGAGATTGGAGACATCAAGATTTTGGACGAATTTTTTAAGAATTCTCAAATTTTCAGAAAGGAGGTTCCATATAAGGTCAAAAACTACATACTCAGATCTTCACCAAACTTTGCAGGGATACTTTGGATGTCAAGACACGTGGAAAAAACGTACAAAACAAGAGATTGGGGTCATCAAGATTTTGGACGAATTTTTTAAGAATTTTCAAATTTTCAGATGGGAGGTTCAATATAAGGTCAAAAACTACATACTCAGATCTTCACCAAATTTTGCAGGGATACATTGGATGTCAAGACACGTGGAAAAAACATACAAAACATAGGATTCGGAACATCAAGATTTTGGTCGAATTTTTTAAGAATTTTCAAATTTTCAGATAGGAGGTTCCATATAAGGTCAAAAACTACATACTCAGATCTTCACCAAACATTGCAGGAATACATTGGATGTCAAGACACGTGGAAAAAACGTACAAAACAAGAGATTGGGGTCATCAAGATTTTGCACGGATTTTTTAGGAATTTTCAAATTTTCAGATGGGAGGTTCCAGATAAGGTCAAAAACTACATACTCAGATCTTCACCAAACTTTGCAGGGATACATTGGATGTCAAGACACGTGGAAAAAACGTACAAAACAAGAGATTGGAGACATCAAGATTTTGGACGAATTTTTTAAGAATTTTCAAATTTTCAGATAGGAGGTTCCATATAAGGTCAAAAACTACATACTCAGATCTTCACCAAACTTTGCATGGATACATTATGTGTCAAGACACGTGGAAAAAACGTACAAAACAAAAGATTGGAGACATCAAGATTTTGGTCGAATTTTTTAAGAATTTTCAAATTTTCAGATGGGAGGTTCCAGATAAGGTCAAAAACTACATACTCAGATCTTCACCAAACTTTGCAGGGATCCATTGGATGTCAAGACACGTGGAAAAAACGTACAAAAAAGAGATTGGAGACATCAAGATTTTGGACGAATTTTTTAACAATTTTCAAATTTTCTGAAAGGATGTTCCAGATAAGGTCAAAAACGACATACTCAGATCTTCACCAAACTTTGCAGGGATACATTGGATATCAAGACACGTGGAAAAAACGTACAAAACAAGAGATTGGAGACATCAAGATTCTGGACGAATTTTTTAAGAATTTTCAAATTTTCAGATAGGAGGTTCCAGATAAGGTCAAAAACTACATACTCAGATCTTCACCAAACTTTGCAGGGATACATTGGATATCAAGACACGTGGAAAAAACGTACAAAACAAGAGATTGGAGACATCAAGATTCTGGACGAATTTTTTAAGAATTTTCAAATTTTCAGATAGGAGGTTCCAGATAAGGTCAAAAACTACATACTCAGATCTTCACCAAACTTTGCAGGGATACATTGGATGTCAAGACACGTGGAAAAAACGTACAAAACAAGAGATTGGAGACATCAAGATTTTGGACGAATTTTTTAAGAATTTTCAAATTTTCAGATAGGAGGTTCCAGATGAGGTCAAAAACTACATACTCAGATCTTCACCAAACTTTGCAGGAATACTTTGCATGTCAAGACACGTGGAAAAAACGTACAAAACAAGAGATCGGAGACATCAAGATTTTCGACGAATTTTTTAAGAATTTTCAAATTTTCAGATGGGAGGTTCCAGATAAGGTCAAAAACGACATACTCAGATCTTCAAACTTTGCAGGGATCCATTGGAGGTCGAGACACGTGGAAAAAACGTACAAAACAAGAGATTGGAGACATCAAGATTTTGGACGAATTTTTTAAGAATTTTCAAATTTTCAGATAGGAGGTTCCATATAAGGTCAAAAACTACATACTCAGATCTTCACCAAACTTTGCAGGGATACATTGGATGTCAAGACACGTGGAAAAAACGTACAAAACAAGAGATTCGGGTCAACAAGATTTTGGACGGATTTTTTAGGAATTTTCAAATTTTCAGATGGGAGGTTCCAGATAAGGTCAAAACCTACATACTCAGATCTTCACCAAACTCTGCAGGGATACATTGTATGTCAAGACACGTGGAAAAAACATACAAAACATAGGATTGGGGACATCAAGATTTTGTTAAATTCTTTTAAGAATTTTCAAATTTTCAGATAGGAGGTTCCATATAAGGTCAAAAACTACATACTCAGATCTTCACCAAACATTGCAGGGATACATTGGATGTCAAGACACGTGGAAAGAACGTACAAAACAAGAGATTGGAGACATCAAGATTTTGGACGAATTTTTTAAGAATTTTCAAATTTTCAGATAGGAGGCTCCATATAAGGTCAAAAACTACATACTCAGATCTTCACCAAACATTGCAGGGATACATTGGATGTCAAGACACGTGGAAAAAACGTACAAAACAAGAGATTGGAGACATCAAGATTTTGGACGAATTTTTTAAGAATTTTCAAATTTTCAGGTAGGAGGTTCCAGATAAGGTCAAAAACTACATACTCAGATCTTCACCAAACGTTGCAGGGATACTTTGCATGTCAAGACACGTGGAAAAAACGTACAAAACAAGAGATCGGAGACATCAAGATTTTCGACGAATTTTTTAAGAATTTTCAAATTTTCAGATGGGAGGTTCCAGATAAGGTCAAAAACGACATACTCAGATCTTCACCAAACTTTGCATGGATACATTGGATGTCAAGACACGTGGAAAAAACATACAAAACATAGGATTGGTGACATCAAGATTTTGGACGAATTTTTTAAGAATTTTCAAATTTTCAGATAGGAGGTTCCATATAAGGTCAAAAACTACATACTCAGATCTTCACAAAACTTTGCAGGGATACATTGGAGGTCGAGACACGTGGAAAAAAAGTACAAAACAAGAGATTGGGGTCATCAAGATTTTGGACGGATTTTTTAGGAATTTTCAAATTTTCAGATGGAAGGTTCCAGATAAGGTCAAAAACTACATACTCAGATCTTCACCAAACATTGCAGGGATACATTGGATGTCAAGACACGTGGAAAAAACGTACAAAACAAGAGATTGGAGACATCAAGATTTTGGACGAATTTTTTAAGAATTTTCAAATTTTCAGATAGGAGGTTCCAGATGAGGTCAAAAACTACATACTCAGATCTTCAGCAAACTTTGCAGGAATACTTTGCATGTCAAGACACGTGGAAAAAACGTACAAAACAAGAGATCGGAGACATCAAGATTTTCGACGAATTTTTTAAGAATTTTCAAATTTTCAGATGGGAGGTTCCAGATAAGGTCAAAAACGACATACTCAGATCTTCACCAAACTTTGCAGGGATCCATTGGAGGTCGAGACACGTGGAAAAAACGTACAAAACAAGAGATTGGAGACATCAAGATTTTCGACGAATTTTTTAAGAATTTTCAAATTTTCAGATGGGAGGTTCCAGATAAGGTCAAAAACGACATACTCAGATCTTCACCAAACTTTGCATGGATACATTGGATGTCAAGACACGTGGAAAAAACATACAAAACATAGGATTGGTGACATCAAGATTTTGGACGAATTTTTTAAGAATTTTCAAATTTTCAGATAGGAGGTTCCATATAAGGTCAAAAACTACATACTCAGATCTTCACCAAACTTTGCAGGGATACATTGGAGGTCGAGACACGTGGAAAAAAAGTACAAAACAAGAGATTGGGGTCATCAAGATTTTGGACGGATTTTTTAGGAATTTTCAAATTTTCAGATGGGAGGTTCCAGATAAGGTCAAAAATTACATACTCAGATCTTCACCAAACATTGCAGGGATACATTGGATGTCAAGACACGTGGAAAAAACGTACAAAACAAGAGATTGGAGACATCAAGATTTTGGACGAATTTTTTAAGAATTTTCAAATTTTCAGATAGGAGGTTCCAGATGAGGTCAAAAACTACATACTCAGATCTTCACCAAACTTTGCAGGAATACTTTGCATGTCAAGACACGTGGAAAAAACGTACAAAACAAGAGATCGGAGACATCAAGATTTTCGACGAATTTTTTAAGAATTTTCAAATTTTCAGATGGGAGGTTCCAGATAAGGTCAAAAACGACATACTCAGATCTTCACCAAACTTTGCAGGGATCCATTGGAGGTCGAGACACGTGGAAAAAACGTACAAAACAAGAGATTGGAGACATCAAGTTTTTGGACGAATTTTTTAAGAATTTTCAAATTTTCAGATAGGAGGTTCCATATAAGGTCAAAAACTACATACTCAGATCTTCACCAAACTTTGCAGGGATACATTGGATGTCAAGACACGTGGAAAAAACGTACAAAACAAAAGATTGGAGACATCAAGATTTTCGACGAATTTTTTAAGAATTTTGAAATTTTCAGATAGGAGGTTCCAGATAAGGTCAAAAACTACATACTCAGATCTTCACCAAACTTTGCAGGGATACATTATGTGTCAAGACACGTGGAAAAAACGTACAAACAAAAGATTGGAGACATCAAGATTTTGGTCGAATTTTTTAAGAATTTTCAAATTTTCAGATGGGAGGTTCCAGATAAGGTCAAAAACTACATACTCAGATCTTCACCAAACTTTGCAGGGATCCATTGGAGGTCGAGACACGTGGAAAAAACGTACAAAACAAGAGATTGGAGACATCAAGATTTTGGACGAATTTTTTAAGAATTTTCAAATTTTCAGATAGGAGGTTCCATATAAGGTCAAAAACTACATACTCAGATCTTCACCAAACTTTGCAGGGATACATTGGATATCAAGACACGTGGAAAAAAAGTACAAAACAAGAGATTGGGGTCATCAAGATTTTGGACGGATTTTTTAGGAATTTTCAAATTTTCAGATGGGAGGTTCCAGATAAGGTCAAAAACTACATACTCAGATCTTCACCAAACATTGCAGGGATACATTGGATGTCAAGACACGTGGAAAAAACGTACAAAACAAGAGATTGGAGACATCAAGATTTTGGACGAATTTTTTAAGAATTTTCAAATTTTCAGATAGGAGGTTCCAGATGAGGTCAAAAACTACATACTCAGATCTTCACCAAACTCTGCAGGGATACATTGTATGTCAAGACACGTGGAAAAAACATACAAAACATAGGATTGGGGACATCAAGATTTTGTTAAATTCTTTTAAGAATTTTCAAATTTTCAGATAGGAGGTTCCATATAAGGTCAAAAACTACATACTCAGATCTTCACCAAACATTGCAGGGATACATTGGATGTCAAGACACGTGGAAAGAACGTACAAAACAAGAGATTGGAGACATCAAGATTTTGGACGAATTTTTTAAGAATTTTCAAATTTTCAGATAGGAGGCTCCATATAAGGTCAAAAACTACATACTCAGATCTTCACCAAACATTGCAGGGATACATTGGATGTCAAGACACGTGGAAAAAACGTACAAAACAAGAGATTGGAGACATCAAGATTTTGGACGAATTTTTTAAGAATTTTCAAATTTGCTGATAGGAGGTTCCAGATAAGGTCAAAAACTACATACTCAGATCTTCACCAAACGTTGCAGGGATACTTTGCATGTCAAGACACGTGGAAAAAACGTACAAAACAAGAGATCGGAGACATCAAGATTTTCGACGAATTTTTTAAGAATTTTCAAATTTTCAGATGGGAGGTTCCAGATAAGGTCAAAAACGACATACTCAGATCTTCACCAAACTTTGCATGGATACATTGGATGTCAAGACACGTTGAAAAAACATACAAAACATAGGATTGGTGACATCAAGATTTTGGACGAATTTTTTAAGAATTTTCAAATTTTCAGATAGGAGGTTCCATATAAGGTCAAAAACTACATACTCAGATCTTCACCAAACTTTGCAGGGATACATTGGAGGTCGAGACACGTGGAAAAAAAGTACAAAACAAGAGATTGGGGTCATCAAGATTTTGGACGGATTTTTTAGGAATTTTCAAATTTTCAGATGGGAGGTTCCAGATAAGGTCAAAAACTACATACTCAGATCTTCACCAAACATTGCAGGGATACATTGGATGTCAAGACACGTGGAAAAAACGTACAAAACAAGAGATTGGAGACATCAAGATTTTGGACGAATTTTTTAAGAATTTTCAAATTTTCAGATAGGAGGTTCCAGATGAGGTCAAAAACTACATACTCAGATCTTCACCAAACTTTGCAGGAATACTTTGCATGTCAAGACACGTGGAAAAAACGTACAAAACAAGAGATCGGAGACATCAAGATTTTCGACGAATTTTTTAAGAATTTTCAAATTTTCAGATGGGAGGTTCCAGATAAGGTCAAAAACGACATACTCAGATCTTCACCAAACTTTGCAGGGATCCATTGGAGGTCGAGACACGTGGAAAAAACGTACAAAACAAGAGATTGGAGACATCAAGATTTTCGACGAATTTTTTAAGAATTTTCAAATTTTCAGATGGGAGGTTCCAGATAAGGTCAAAAACGACATACTCAGATCTTCACCAAACTTTGCATGGATACATTGGATGTCAAGACACGTGGAAAAAACATACAAAACATAGGAGTGGTGACATCAAGATTTTGGACGAATTTTTTAAGAATTTTCAAATTTTCAGATAGGAGGTTCCATATAAGGTCAAAAACTACATACTCAGATCTTCACCAAACTTTGCAGGGATACATTGGAGGTCGAGACACGTGGAAAAAAAGTACAAAACAAGAGATTGGGGTCATCAAGATTTTGGACGGATTTTTTAGTAATTTTCAAATTTTCAGATGGGAGGTTCCAGATAAGGTCAAAAACTACATACTCAGATCTTCACCAAACATTGCAGGGATACATTGGATGTCAAGACACGTGGAAAAAACGTACAAAACAAGAGATTGGAGACATCAAGATTTTGGACGAATTTTTTAAGAATTTTCAAAATTTCAGATAGGAGGTTCCAGATGAGGTCAAAAACTACATACTCAGATCTTCACCAAACTTTGCAGGAATACTTTGCATGTCAAGACACGTGGAAAAAACGTACAAAACAAGAGATCGGAGACATCAAGATTTTCGACGAATTTTTTAAGAATTTTCAAATTTTCAGATGGGAGGTTCCAGATAAGGTCAAAAACGACATACTCAGATCTTCACCAAACTTTGCAGGGATACATTGGAGGTCGAGACACGTGGAAAAAACGTACAAAACAAGAGATTGGAGACATCAAGTTTTTGGACGAATTTTTTAAGAATTTTCAAATTTTCAGATAGGAGGTTCCATATAAGGTCAAAAACTACATACTCAGATCTTCACCAAACTTTGCAGGGATACATTGGATGTCAAGACACGTGGAAAAAACGTACAAAACAAAAGATTGGAGACATCAAGATTTTCGACGAATTTTTTAAGAATTTTCAAATTTTCAGATAGGAGGTTCCAGATAAGGTCAAAAACTACATACTCAGATCTTCACCAAACTTTGCAGGGATACATTATGTGTCAAGACACGTGGAAAAAACGTACAAAACAAAAGATTGGAGACATCAAGATTTTGGTCGAATTTTTTAAGAATTTTCAAATTTTCAGATGGGAGGTTCCAGATAAGGTCAAAAACTACATACTCAGATCTTCACCAAACTTTGCAGGGATCCATTGGAGGTCGAGACACGTGGAAAAAACGTACAAAACAAGAGATTGGAGACATCAAGATTTTGGACGAATTTTTTAAGAATTTTCAAATTTTCAGATAGGAGGTTCCATATAAAGTCAAAAACTACATACTCAGATCTTCACCAAACTTTGCCGGGATACATTGGATATCAAGACACGTGGAAAAAAAGTACAAAACAAGAGATTGGGGTCATCAAGATTTTGGACGGATTTTTTAGGAATTTTCAAATTTTCAGATGGGAGGTTCCAGATAAGGTCAAAAACTACATACTCAGATCTTCACCAAACATTGCAGGGATACATTGGATGTCAAGACACGTGGAAAAAACGTACAAAACAAGAGATTGGAGACATCAAGATTTTGGACGAATTTTTTAAGAATTTTCAAATTTTCAGATAGGAGGTTCCAGATGAGGTCAAAAACTACATACTCAGATCTTCACCAAACTCTGCAGGGATACATTGTATGTCAAGACACGTGGAAAAAACATACAAAACATAGGATTGGGGACATCAAGATTTTGTTAAATTCTTTTAAGAATTTTCAAATTTTCAGATAGGAGGTTCCATATAAGGTCAAAAACTACATACTCAGATCTTCACCAAACATTGCAGGGATACATTGGATGTCAAGACACGTGGAAAGAACGTACAAAACAAGAGATTGGAGACATCAAGATTTTGGACGAATTTTTTAAGAATTTTCAAATTTTCAGATAGGAGGCTCCATATAAGGTCAAAAACTACATACTCAGATCTTCACCAAACATTGCAGGGATACATTGGATGTCAAGACACGTGGAAAAAACGTACAAAACAAGAGATTGGAGACATCAAGATTTTGGACGAATTTTTTAAGAATTTTCAAATTTGCTGATAGGAGGTTCCAGATAAGGTCAAAAACTACATACTCAGATCTTCACCAAACGTTGCAGGGATACTTTGCATGTCAAGACACGTGGAAAAAACGTACAAAACAAGAGATCGGAGACATCAAGATTTTCGACGAATTTTTTAAGAATTTTCAAATTTTCAGATGGGAGGTTCCAGATAAGGTCAAAAACGACATACTCAGATCTTCACCAAACTTTGCATGGATACATTGGATGTCAAGACACGTTGAAAAAACATACAAAACATAGGATTGGTGACATCAAGATTTTGGACGAATTTTTTAAGAATTTTCAAATTTTCAGATAGGAGGTTCCATATAAGGTCAAAAACTACATACTCAGATCTTCACCAAACTTTGCAGGGATACATTGGAGGTCGAGACACGTGGAAAAAAAGTACAAAACAAGAGATTGGGGTCATCAAGATTTTGGACGGATTTTTTAGGAATTTTCAAATTTTCAGATGGGAGGTTCCAGATAAGGTCAAAAACTACATACTCAGATCTTCACCAAACATTGCAGGGATACATTGGATGTCAAGACACGTGGAAAAAACGTACAAAACAAGAGATTGGAGACATCAAGATTTTGGACGAATTTTTTAAGAATTTTCAAATTTTCAGATAGGAGGTTCCAGATGAGGTCAAAAACTACATACTCAGATCTTCACCAAACTTTGCAGGAATACTTTGCATGTCAAGACACGTGGAAAAAACGTACAAAACAAGAGATCGGAGACATCAAGATTTTCGACGAATTTTTTAAGAATTTTCAAATTTTCAGATGGGAGGTTCCAGATAAGGTCAAAAACGACATACTCAGATCTTCACCAAACTTTGCAGGGATCCATTGGAGGTCGAGACACGTGGAAAAAACGTACAAAACAAGAGATTGGAGACATCAAGATTTTCGACGAATTTTTTAAGAATTTTCAAATTTTCAGATGGGAGGTTCCAGATAAGGTCAAAAACGACATACTCAGATCTTCACCAAACTTTGCATGGATACATTGGATGTCAAGACACGTGGAAAAAACATACAAAACATAGGAGTGGTGACATCAAGATTTTGGACGAATTTTTTAAGAATTTTCAAATTTTCAGATAGGAGGTTCCATATAAGGTCAAAAACTACATACTCAGATCTTCACCAAACTTTGCAGGGATACATTGGAGGTCGAGACACGTGGAAAAAAAGTACAAAACAAGAGATTGGGGTCATCAAGATTTTGGACGGATTTTTTAGTAATTTTCAAATTTTCAGATGGGAGGTTCCAGATAAGGTCAAAAACTACATACTCAGATCTTCACCAAACATTGCAGGGATACATTGGATGTCAAGACACGTGGAAAAAACGTACAAAACAAGAGATTGGAGACATCAAGATTTTGGACGAATTTTTTAAGAATTTTCAAAATTTCAGATAGGAGGTTCCAGATGAGGTCAAAAACTACATACTCAGATCTTCACCAAACTTTGCAGGAATACTTTGCATGTCAAGACACGTGGAAAAAACGTACAAAACAAGAGATCGGAGACATCAAGATTTTCGACGAATTTTTTAAGAATTTTCAAATTTTCAGATGGGAGGTTCCAGATAAGGTCAAAAACGACATACTCAGATCTTCACCAAACTTTGCAGGGATACATTGGAGGTCGAGACACGTGGAAAAAACGTACAAAACAAGAGATTGGAGACATCAAGTTTTTGGACGAATTTTTTAAGAATTTTCAAATTTTCAGATAGGAGGTTCCATATAAGGTCAAAAACTACATACTCAGATCTTCACCAAACTTTGCAGGGATACATTGGATGTCAAGACACGTGGAAAAAACGTACAAAACAAAAGATTGGAGACATCAAGATTTTCGACGAATTTTTTAAGAATTTTCAAATTTTCAGATAGGAGGTTCCAGATAAGGTCAAAAACTACATACTCAGATCTTCACCAAACTTTGCAGGGATACATTATGTGTCAAGACACGTGGAAAAAACGTACAAAACAAAAGATTGGAGACATCAAGATTTTGGTCGAATTTTTTAAGAATTTTCAAATTTTCAGATGGGAGGTTCCAGATAAGGTCAAAAACTACATACTCAGATCTTCACCAAACTTTGCAGGGATCCATTGGAGGTCGAGACACGTGGAAAAAACGTACAAAACAAGAGATTGGAGACATCAAGATTTTGGACGAATTTTTTAAGAATTTTCAAATTTTCAGATAGGAGGTTCCATATAAAGTCAAAAACTACATACTCAGATCTTCACCAAACTTTGCCGGGATACATTGGATATCAAGACACGTGGAAAAAAAGTACAAAACAAGAGATTGGGGTCATCAAGATTTTGGACGGATTTTTTAGGAATTTTCAAATTTTCAGATGGGAGGTTCCAGATAAGGTCAAAAACTACATACTCAGATCTTCACCAAACATTGCAGGGATACATTGGATGTCAAGACACGTGGAAAAAACGTACAAAACAAGAGATTGGAGACATCAAGATTTTGGACGAATTTTTTAAGAATTTTCAAATTTTCAGATAGGAGGTTCCAGATGAGGTCAAAAACTACATACTCAGATCTTCACCAAACTCTGCAGGGATACATTGTATGTCAAGACACGTGGAAAAAACATACAAAACATAGGATTGGGGACATCAAGATTTTGTTAAATTCTTTTAAGAATTTTCAAATTTTCAGATAGGAGGTTCCATATAAGGTCAAAAACTACATACTCAGATCTTCACCAAACATTGCAGGGATACATTGGATGTCAAGACACGTGGAAAGAACGTACAAAACAAGAGATTGGAGACATCAAGATTTTGGACGAATTTTTTAAGAATTTTCAAATTTTCAGATAGGAGGCTCCATATAAGGTCAAAAACTACATACTCAGATCTTCACCAAACATTGCAGGGATACATTGGATGTCAAGACACGTGGAAAAAACGTACAAAACAAGAGATTGGAGACATCAAGATTTTGGACGAATTTTTTAAGAATTTTCAAATTTTCAGATAGGAGGTTCCAGATAAGGTCAAAAACTACATACTCAGATCTTCACCAAACGTTGCAGGGATACTTTGCATGTCAAGACACGTGGAAAAAACGTACAAAACAAGAGATCGGAGACATCAAGATTTTCGACGAATTTTTTAAGAATTTTCAAATTTTCAGATGGGAGGTTCCAGATAAGGTCAAAAACGACATACTCAGATCTTCACCAAACTTTGCATGGATACATTGGATGTCAAGACACGTGGAAAAAACATACAAAACATAGGATTGGTGACATCAAGATTTTGGACGAATTTTTTAAGAATTTTCAAATTTTCAGATAGGAGGTTCCATATAAGGTCAAAAACTACATACTCAGATCTTCACCAAACTTTGCAGGGATACATTGGAGGTCGAGACACGTGGAAAAAAAGTACAAAACAAGAGATTGGGGTCATCAAGATTTTGGACGGATTTTTTAGGAATTTTCAAATTTTCAGATGGGAGGTTCCAGATAAGGTCAAAAACTACATACTCAGATCTTCACCAAACATTGCAGGGATACATTGGATGTCAAGACACGTGGAAAAAAAAAACAAAACAAGAGATTGGAGACATCAAGATTTTGGACGAATTTTTTAAGAATTTTCAAATTTTCAGATAGGAGGTTCCAGATGAGGTCAAAAACTACATACTCAGATCTTCACCAAACTTTGCAGGAATACTTTGCATGTCAAGACACGTGGAAAAAACGTACAAAACAAGAGATCGGAGACATCAAGATTTTCGACGAATTTTTTAAGAATTTTCAAATTTTCAGATGGGAGGTTCCAGATAAGGTCAAAAACGACATACTCAGATCTTCACCAAACTTTGCAGTGATCCATTGGAGGTCGAGACACGTGGAAAAAACGTACAAAACAAGAGATTGGAGACATCAAGATTTTCGACGAATTTTTTAAGAATTTTCAAATTTTCAGATGGGAGGTTCCAGATAAGGTCAAAAACGACATACTCAGATCTTCACCAAACTTTGCATGGATACATTGGATGTCAAGACACGTGGAAAAAACATACAAAACATAGGAGTGGTGACATCAAGATTTTGGACGAATTTTTTAAGAATTTTCAAATTTTCAGATAGGAGGTTCCATATAAGGTCAAAAACTACATACTCAGATCTTCACCAAACTTTGCAGGGATACATTGGAGGTCGAGACACGTGGAAAAAAGTACAAAACAAGAGATTGGGGTCATCAAGATTTTGGACGGATTTTTTAGGAATTTTCAAATTTTCAGATGGGAGGTTCCAGATAAGGTCAAAAACTACATACTCAGATCTTCACCAAACATTGCAGGGATACATTGGATGTCAAGACACGTGGAAAAAACGTACAAAACAAGAGATTGGAGACATCAAGATTTTGGACGAATTTTTTAAGAATTTTCAAATTTTCAGATAGGAGGTTCCAGATGAGGTCAAAAACTACATACTCAGATCTTCACCAAACTTTGCAGGAATACTTTGCATGTCAAGACACGTGGAAAAAACGTACAAAACAAGAGATCGGAGACATCAAGATTTTCGACGAATTTTTTAAGAATTTTCAAATTTTCAGATGGGAGGTTCCAGATAAGGTCAAAAACGACATACTCAGATCTTCACCAAACTTTGCAGGGATCCATTGGAGGTCGAGACACGTGGAAAAAACGTACAAAACAAGAGATTGGAGACATCAAGATTTTGGACGAATTTTTTAAGAATTTTCAAATTTTCAGATAGGAGGTTCCATATAAGGTCAAAAACTACATACTCAGATCTTCACCAAACTTTGCAGGGATACATTGGATGTCAAGACACGTGGAAAAAACGTACAAAACAAAAGATTGGAGACATCAAGATTTTCGACGAATTTTTTAAGAATTTTCAAATTTTCAGATAGGAGGTTCCAGATAAGGTCAAAAACTACATACTCAGATCTTCACCAAACTTTGCAGGGATACATTATGTGTCAAGACACGTGGAAAAAACGTACAAAACAAAAGATTGGAGACATCAAGATTTTGGTCGAATTTTTTAAGAATTTTCAAATTTTCAGATAGGAGGTTCCAGATGAGGTCAAAAACTACATACTCAGATCTTCACCAAACTTTGCAGGAATACTTTGCATGTCAAGACACGTGGAAAAAACGTACAAAACAAGAGATCGGAGACATCAAGATTTTCGACGAATTTTTTAAGAATTTTCAAATTTTCAGATGGGAGGTTCCAGATAAGGTCAAAAACGACATACTCAGATCTTCACCAAACTTTGCAGTGATCCATTGGAGGTCGAGACACGTGGAAAAAACGTACAAAACAAGAGATTGGAGACATCAAGATTTTCGACGAATTTTTTAAGAATTTTCAAATTTTCAGATGGGAGGTTCCAGATAAGGTCAAAAACGACATACTCAGATCTTCACCAAACTTTGCATGGATACATTGGATGTCAAGACACGTGGAAAAAACATACAAAACATAGGAGTGGTGACATCAAGATTTTGGACGAATTTTTTAAGAATTTTCAAATTTTCAGATAGGAGGTTCCATATAAGGTCAAAAACTACATACTCAGATCTTCACCAAACTTTGCAGGGATACATTGGAGGTCGAGACACGTGGAAAAAAAGTACAAAACAAGAGATTGGGGTCATCAAGATTTTGGACGGATTTTTTAGGAATTTTCAAATTTTCAGATGGGAGGTTCCAGATAAGGTCAAAAACTACATACTCAGATCTTCACCAAACATTGCAGGGATACATTGGATGTCAAGACACGTGGAAAAAACGTACAAAACAAGAGATTGGAGACATCAAGATTTTGGACGAATTTTTTAAGAATTTTCAAATTTTCAGATAGGAGGTTCCAGATGAGGTCAAAAACTACATACTCAGATCTTCACCAAACTTTGCAGGAATACTTTGCATGTCAAGACACGTGGAAAAAACGTACAAAACAAGAGATCGGAGACATCAAGATTTTCGACGAATTTTTTAAGAATTTTCAAATTTTCAGATGGGAGGTTCCAGATAAGGTCAAAAACGACATACTCAGATCTTCACCAAACTTTGCAGGGATCCATTGGAGGTCGAGACACGTGGAAAAAACGTACAAAACAAGAGATTGGAGACATCAAGATTTTGGACGAATTTTTTAAGAATTTTCAAATTTTCAGATAGGAGGTTCCATATAAGGTCAAAAACTACATACTCAGATCTTCACCAAACTTTGCAGGGATACATTGGATGTCAAGACACGTGGAAAAAACGTACAAAACAAAAGATTGGAGACATCAAGATTTTCGACGAATTTTTTAAGAATTTTCAAATTTTCAGATAGGAGGTTCCAGATAAGGTCAAAAACTACATACTCAGATCTTCACCAAACTTTGCAGGGATACATTATGTGTCAAGACACGTGGAAAAAACGTACAAAACAAAAGATTGGAGACATCAAGATTTTGGTCGAATTTTTTAAGAATTTTCAAATTTTCAGATGGGAGGTTCCAGATAAGGTCAAAAACTACATACTCAGATCTTCACCAAACTTTGCAGGGATCCATTGGAGGTCGAGACACGTGGAAAAAACGTACAAAACAAGAGATTGGAGACATCAAGATTTTGGACGAATTTTTTAAGAATTTTCAAATTTTCAGATAGGAGGTTCCATATAAGGTCAAAAACTACATACTCAGATCTTCACCAAACATTGCAGGGATACATTGGATATCAAGACACGTGGAAAAAACGTACAAAACAAGAGATTGGAGACATCAAGATTTTGGACGAATTTTTTAAGAATTTTCAAATTTTCAGATAGGAGGTTCCAGATAAGGTCAAAAACTACATACTCAGATCTTCACCAAACGTTGCAGGGATACTTTGCATGTCAAGACACGTGGAAAAAACGTACAAAACAAGAGATTGGAGACATCAAGATTTTGGACGAATTTTTTAAGAATTTTCAAATTTTCAGATAGGAGGTTCCATATAAGGTCAAAAACTACATACTCAGATCTTCACCAAACATTGCAGGGATACATTGGATATCAAGACACGTGGAAAAAACGTACAAAACAAGAGATTGGAGACATCAAGATTTTGGACGAATTTTTTAAGAATTTTCAAATTTTCAGATAGGAGGTTCCAGATAAGGTCAAAAACGACATACTCAGATCTTCACCAAACTTTGCAGGGATACATTGGAGGTCGAGACACGTGGAAAAAAAGTACAAAACAAGAGATTGGGGTCATCAAGATTTTGGACGGATTTTTTAGGAATTTTCAAATTTTCAGATGGGAGGTTCCAGATAAGGTCAAAAACTACATACTCAGATCTTCACCAAACATTGCAGGGATACATTGGATGTCAAGACACGTGGAAAAAACGTACAAAACAAGAGATTGGAGACATCAAGATTTTGGACGAATTTTTTAAGAATTTTCAAATTTTCAGATAGGAGGTTCCAGATGAGGTCAAAAACTACATACTCAGATCTTCACCAAACTTTGCAGGAATACTTTGCATGTCAAGACACGTGGAAAAAACGTACAAAACAAGAGATCGGAGACATCAAGATTTTCGACGAATTTTTTAAGAATTTTCAAATTTTCAGATGGGAGGTTCCAGATAAGGTCAAAAACGACATACTCAGATCTTCACCAAACTTTGCAGGGATCCATTGGAGGTCGAGACACGTGGAAAAAACGTACAAAACAAGAGATTGGAGACATCAAGATTTTCGACGAATTTTTTAAGAATTTTCAAATTTTCAGATGGGAGGTTCCAGATAAGGTCAAAAACGACATACTCAGATCTTCACCAAACTTTGCATGGATACATTGGATGTCAAGACACGTGGAAAAAACATACAAAACATAGGAGTGGTGACATCAAGATTTTGGACGAATTTTTTAAGAATTTTCAAATTTTCAGATAGGAGGTTCCATATAAGGTCAAAAACTACATACTCAGATCTTCACCAAACTTTGCAGGGATACATTGGAGGTCGAGACACGTGGAAAAAAAGTACAAAACAAGAGATTGGGGTCATCAAGATTTTGGACGGATTTTTTAGGAATTTTCAAATTTTCAGATGGGAGGTTCCAGATAAGGTCAAAAACTACATACTCAGATCTTCACCAAACATTGCAGGGATACATTGGATGTCAAGAGTAGACCCAGTGTCCGGGTACTGAATCATCATTTGGAGCTCGAACCATCATTTGGAGCTCGGTGGGGCAGAGCACAGTTTGGTTGCACATATTCACTTTCCCGGCACACAAGTACGACAGTGTCTTTGAAAATGTTGTAGTACAAGTGGCCTGGTACTGAATTTTCATTTGGGGCTCGTGGGGCTTGTCGTAGCCTTTTATGATGTATATTTTGAGGGGCACAGAGTTGGCGATACTGTGGGTTTTTACTGTAGCCTTTTATGAGGGGGGTTTATTGCTTTTTGTTTACATCTGGTAATACTGCCGTAGTTTGACAGTGTTGTTAACCTACTGGGTTTTTTCACTGAGGCTCGAATCATCATGTGGGGCTCATCGTAGCCTTTTATGATGTATATTTTGAGGGGCACAGAGTTGGCGACCTGTGGGTTTTTACTGTAGCTTTTTATGAGGGGGGTTTATTGCCCTCTGTTTACATCTGGCAATTTTATTGGATGTTTCTTTTTTGAGGCTCGAAATTATTATTTGAGGCTTGAAATTATTATTTGAGGCTCGTCGGTGTTACCAACCCACTCTACAAAAATTCTACTATATGATTTTTCACTGGCTAACCTAACCTAACCTAACCTAACCTACTCTAACCTAACCTAACCTAACCTACTCTAACCTAACCTAACCTAACCTACTCAAACCTAACCTAACCTAACCTAACCTAACCTACTCTAACCTAACCTAACCTAACCTACTCAAACCTAACCTAACCTAACCTAACCTAACCTACTCTAACCTAACCTAACCTAACCTACTCAAACCTAACCTAACCTAACCTAACCTAACCTAACCTACTCTAACCTAACCTAACCTACTCAAACCTAACCTAACCTAACCTAACCTACTCAAACCTAACCTAACCTAACCTACTCTAACCTAACCTAACCTAACCTACTCAAACCTAACCTAACCTAACCTAACCTAACCTACTCAAACCTAACCTAACCTAACCTAACCTAACCTACTCTAACCTAACCTAACCTAACCTACTTTAACCTAACCTAACCTACTCTAACCTAACCTAACCTAACCTACTCAAACCTAACCTAACCTAACCTAACCTACTCTAACCTAACCTAACCTAACCCACCCTAACCTAGCCTAAAGCAAGGAGCTAATTGTACAACAACTTGTACCTAATTGTACAACATATACACAGACATAAAAGAGAGAGCCTTCCTGTAACTTACCTCATGTACAATTTATATGTTTTTACAACTGTGAAAAGAAAGCATATGTGTTCTGTATGCACACATTTATTCTTATTTTTCGAAGTTGAATGGAAGCACGTGTTTTTTACGCTCTCGTAATACTGACCTTGCCCCAGTGATTTTAAATTGCTTCCATCCGGTTTTTTTTTCTGTGCTATTTCCGCGTGCACGCAACATTCGCTTTCAATAGTTTAATGAAATACAGAAGGAGTGTTAGTTTAGCAGGCTCCGAGTTTTACAATTTATTAAATTAAACAATAATTTATGTAAGAATATACTTGTACTTACCGAACACAAAATAATAAAAGCACATGTGAATCTTTGCGTGCGTTCATGTTATATGACGACTGAGTAAGAAATAATGTTGACTCCCCGAAAGATAAAAGTTTCTGGTTCGACATCAGATGCATGCAAATTTTATGTTTTGCTCTCCAAAATCTTGATTTCTATGTTTGTGCTATTTGCCATACAGCAGAGGAGAAGAGGGGAGAGGGGAGGGGAGGGGGTACTATTAGCGCCATCTATTAGCAAACAATAGAAATAAAAAAGTAGGGTCAAACTTTTTCAACACCCAAAAATTTTAAACGTCCTCGTTTAGTAATACGATCAGCAGAAGACGTTTGAAAGAGTACTCTTAGTCGAGAAAGCTAATTGCTAGGGCCCATATATTGCTAAAATGTTCTTTGATTTGCATATTTCTCATACCGCCATATGTTGTTCTAGTTGACTTCTTCCAAAAAAATGCTAATTAGCGAGAGTTAATTAAGCAAGGCAAGTAAAAGAAGCAAATAGGACAATATGTGGCGGCGTGGAAATATGTAAAAATTCGACTCGATTCGAATTAAAATTGGAGGATATTTTGCATTTTTTTCCTATAATGTACAAAACATTTACCGTACATAATTTTTTCTATTTACAACAGTATAAAATAAGAGGAGTGTGTGACAATATCCATATTAATTAGGAAGGTATGTTGTATGCTAGGTTAGCTAATTGTGTCTTCACTGTATAGAGGAAAGATGGAAAAAGAGAGCTCTACAAAAACTAACCTAACAAATTTAAAATGTGATCTATCGTGAATTAAACTAAGCTTTTTCACCCACCCACATATAGCCTTACAGGTGACTCAAAAGCAGAAATTGGTCATAGCGTGACAGGTCGATTTATTGTGAACTAAACTAACCTCCCCCTACTCATACATACACACTATGTCTTACAATAAGTAAAACTGCTATATCACATGTAAGGGCCGACGGTTGGCAAGACATACAAGATCTATTGCAAATTTTATTAACCTACGACATAAGCCATGGACACACACACACCAAGCCTTCCAGATAGGCTATAAGCAACTCACCTCTTGCAATTGTATAACGGGGAAAATTAACCTACAGCTAGCAACACTGTTTGAGCTGCTTTTGACGAGTAGTGTTACCAAACTTATTTTTTGCAAATAGGCTCTACAGCTAGAGGCTTGAAACATATACCCTACCAGAGTATGTCAACTTACCTCATGTAAAAATATTACCTAGTACGGGTTAAGCTGTGACATACAACTAGCGAACGACACGACCACCTGACACACAGACAGAGAGAGTGTGATACAGCTTATACGCAGTTTTTCCTACACACGTACTGGGTTTAAAAGGTAACTTACAACAACTATTTCACTCACCTCCTATCATATAATAAAATTACCACAGGTTTTTGATACTTGCTGCCAGAACATGGTAGTTTTAGACTGGAAATTCAGCCCGATTATTCTATTTGTGCAAGAGAAAAATGATGATGCCTGCATTTGGAATATATAATTCTTCTTACGGTATTTTGCGTGCCCCAGTAACCTTGCTTTCGATTCACGGAAGCTATGACGTGTATTTCCTGTTTCGCGAACATGCGAGAATCTTTCACAATGTCGCATCAGAGTTGGTTGTGTATATAAATCTAGTTTGGGGAATGGACATGAATATAATGTCAAAATTATTGCATAACTTAAAAAGAATATTTATTGCACTGCGTTTTCTAGCAAAGGTAAATGTGGAATGCCCCGGCCCCCTCAGAGATTTGAATACTGTTAGTTAAACAGCAAGCATTGTCATATGGACTGACGATTATTATTTTTAAAAAAACAGACCTCGTAATAAATTATAACCTGAGCTGTCTTGCAAGTCTCTCGAGTTTGATATCTGGTGAAGGAATATGATGCCACTATAAACTGTACACAAGATATATACCCAGTCCCTGGCATGAGATGGGCGAGGATCTATACAGTTGTACAATGGTTGTTTTTTTATTAAAGCATAGTGCTTATTTACATGTCAGCGCAACATGCATGCAAAGAAGGGAGGGAGACCATAACGGATAATTCTTATTTCGATTTCAATATTTTTGCTAGTCACGCTATCTAGACGAACACTGGAAGATGGGCAAAAGCGAGGGAAAGAGAGAAATGTTATTTTTTGCCCCTCTGCCTGTGTGTGATATACTAGTTTTACATGCATACGGCTGTATCGTGAAGCGAGGCTGAAAATAATTTTTGAAAGCAGTCTCGAGCATCTTCGCGTTCAGCCAACAAGAGAAATAAAATATTACACATGGGTGTGGGGCGCAACAGCCACAGTACGGTAATGTGCATGGATGTTAAAACTTTTGGGTTTTATGAATAGACATACATATCAGTTTTGCAGTCTCCAGATGGGACCGGAGCTTACTCTTTATTTGGACAAGGGGGTTCAGATCAACTATAATTTTTGTTCACATCAAAATGAAACAAAGAATTTTATTTTACTGCTTACTTATTCAATATTTTTATTATTGTAAAGAATGGGACGGTGTGTCTTATTGTATATAGTCTTCCAACAACCACCTCGGGGGCGTAAATTTATGTTTCTGCATGTATGCAAAATGCACTTAATTTTAGTTGTGAAGTTTGTTTTGCTGTTGTGATTAAATACTAAACCAAAATCTCACTACATAATTTTGAATTATATTTGTTAAAATTGATCTATATTATATTATTGCTATAGGTGGTCCATGTTATGCGCAGGAGAATTTTTAAAAAATGTCTTGTTTCTCGAACCTGTGGCCTGTAGATTTGCTTTGTTGGCAAACAGAAACAGAAAATGGCACCATGTTATTCTATACTGATATACTGATAGTCAACAACTATGTCGAAAAGCAATGATGGGGGGGACTTGTCTGTGTTGGGTCTTATTAACAACTTCACGGCTGTACCTGCACAACTCATCGACAACAAATCAACAATGTTAGGAAATGTGTGCATGGCCCCTGAGAATACAATTTAAAATCACTGATGTGATATGAACCCTCTTCACTTGTGTGTATTTGAATATGCGAACATGAGGTATTTTGAATAATCGAGGCGGACAATCACAAAAACAGCTTGCAACGGTATGGAGAGTTCAAACTTCAGACGATTGTTGTTAATCTACGAAAAGCCAAGGGGCGAACGGAGATCACTACGAAAATTGTAACGCGAGGCTATTTTGGCTAATGGCAACGATGAGGATGAATAATAGTTGTTTTGATGAAATTGAAAAAGTGGGGCACGTCTGCTTCGAAGTGCATTACACCAACAACTACAATTGTCCCTCTTCCCCACACGAGGTGATTAACAGAGGTGTATTTTTGCCGGTCTACGACTCTGAGGGCTCAAGTTACAATGTTTACCTATAGCTGTACATATTTAAAAATGACCTGAGCAATTAAATGTTACAATACCGATCCTGATTTTTGTCGGATGACGTAGGTTGCAATCCCACCCCCGATGGCGTATAGACTTAAATGTTTCCATAACATGAAATACTGTTAATGGAAATCTGTCGTTTCTAATGTAAAAATCATATAACAAGAAAAAGAAGAAAATAAATGTTGCGAGCAAATACGGAGCCTCAATCCAAACACATAAATAATCAGACAAGATGTCAACGGTGCGTTCATAACTAACAAGTGATTATTCAAAAATTGAAATGGTGCAGGGGGAAACAACCAACTAACTAACTAGGCTTCTTAAACCCGAGGACAGCAAATACAAGCCTATTCTGATCTGAGAAATATCTCCATTTTTTTTCCATCCCAACCGATTTTTTAGGTCTATTCAACCCCTCATGGTACACGAGCTCCCACTGCCCTGATGGTGGAGGAAGCGAATCTATTTGGACATGAAAGAGCATTATGTGTGGGAGACTATAATTTATACATGTGGTTGCTTGGATGCTTACAGAGGATGCCATAGCTCGTGCGATTGAGGTATTTTATTAAGCACATATTTTGATGAGTGTAAAGAATTAAATAAGTCACAAGGGGCTGAGGCATGGTTCGAATTTCTCGATCTAGGTATGGATGCAGACAGACACGAAGTTTTGTGTGTGGACACAAATGATAATGGAAAAATGCTGTTCACCCCGATAGCATAGTGGTAATGTTGTTCTTGCCTCGTTTCCATCGACAACATAGTGGTTATACTGTCCAATATTAAGAAGTTCTCAAAATTATTCAATTATTTTTTTCTCTTCTTCTTCTATCATCTCGGTAACAAAAAAAAAGGTTTTCTCAAACGTTTAGACGGCTACGAAAATGTTGAAATGTAAAATATTGTTGCATTGTAATCAAAAAAGAATTTGTTGAATATGCCTAACCTAAAATAAAATTCAAGAATTAATAGAGTTAAATATTTGCTACTCTGAAATGGCGACGGCTATCATAACATTATTTTCAGCAGGATAATAATGACAATATTATATATATTAAGGATTAGGCCCGAGGGATTCTTATTCACTACACTCGTTTCTAACCTGTCCACACTGGAAACCGAAAACACAAGTACGAGACACTAACTTGGGAGAGGACATGCAAAAACTCTGCGGGGGCTCATCTTAAAAACTTCAGTAGATGTTTGTCATGGAACTCCCTCCTTAAATTCGATTCGAAAGGCACAAATATTCCGGTTCTTGAATAAGAAGCGCGTATGCCTTCGGAAAGAGAGAAGAAGAAATAAATAAATCAACTCATGCATATTCTTCATGTACGTATGCTTGGTGACAAGAAACAGTATTTTTTTTTTTCTCTTCAAGAAATTGTTTTCAACTTTTTGCTAGGTGACCCAACAGGAGTGGACGAAATAGCTTATTCATTCAAACTGGAAGCTTGCTTTTTTTTCAACAATAGAAAACATATTATTTCCAGTGAAATATCGACTCAACTACCTAGAATGGCTACCACGGGCTTGGTGACTGAATACTAAAAAACTATCGAGCGACTTACTTCACAGCAGTGTCACTTAGTTTCAACAAGAACAGTTCAAGGCTTCCCGGGTGTCCTGCAAGGTTCGGTATTTATTTTTTTAATAGCAAGCAGATGAACTGGCCTTACAATATGAAGACCCCTCTCACTGTGTCGGTTGCAGTTATTTTCTGGTAATTATGTCTTGCCGATGGCGCTGTCGCTTTGTAATCATACTTAGGAGTTATTTTTTTTTATTTTGCCTTTCGCGACATGTTCGACTAATCGTGACAATACGTTTCAACTTTTCTGCATAAACGTTGATCATCGTTTATCTTGTCCGCATCGATTAATCTTCTTATGTTTTTTTTTTGTTTTTTCGTCGCGTCCATCTCTTCTGTTATCACAATCGAGACTTCTAGAT